>NC_081186.1:9976977-10276977 GCF_029867415.1 Vicia villosa
CAACTAGCTGATGCTTTAGCTACCATGTCATCCATGTTCAAAGTCAGGTGGGACAACGAGGCGCCTATGATCACCATTTACAGGCAAGATGGACCATCATATTGCAATGAGATCAATACCGAAGGAACCGAGGAAAAACCATGGTTCCATGAAGTAAAAAGATATCTCGAAGCTCAGGAGTACCCTGAAGAGGCATCCATTAACGACAGAAAATTTCTAAGGAGATTTGCTGCCAAATTCTTTCTAAGCAATGGAACCCTATACAAACGCAACCATGACTCGACTTTACTTCGCTGTGTAAACAAGAAGGAAGCAGAACAGATCATGGAAGAAATACACAATGGTGCCTTCGGTACTCATTCCAGTGGACATACAATGGCTAAAAAGATCCTTAGAGTAGGTTATTACTGGTCTACCATGGAAACAGACTGCCATCATCACTCCCGAACATGTCACAAATGCCAGATATACGCTGACAAAGTACATGTACCTCCAGTTCCATTAAGCGTCCTGACGGCTCCTTGGCCTTTTGCAATGTGGGGTATTGATATGATTGGAGAAATCAAACCTACTGCCTCCAACGGAAATCGCTTTATCCTTGTCGCTATTGACTACTTCACAAAGTGGGTAGAAGCAGCTTCATTTGCTTCTGTTACCAAGAATGTGGTGGCCCGGTTCATCAAATACAATCTCATTTGTCGGTACGGCATCCCTGAACGGATTATCACGGACAATGGCACAAATCTAAACAACAGAATGATTACTGAACTTTGCACACAGTTCAAGATCAAACATCATAATTCTTCTCCATATCGACCAAAGATGAACGGCGCGGTGGAAGCTGCCAACAAGAACATCAAGAAAATCATACAAAAAATGACAGTAACCAACAAAGACTGGCATGAGATGTTACCTTTTGCTCTTCATGGTTATCGCACATCTGCGCGTACTTCAACAGGGGCAACTCCATTTTCCTTAGTCTATGGTATGGAGGCAGTTCTTCCAATTGAAATTCAGATTCCTTCCCTAAGGATTATGAAAGAAGCCAATCTAAACGAAGACGATTGGATTCAAACACAGTTGGACCAGATAAACTTGATTGATGAGAAAAGGCTCGCAGCTATTTGTCATGGTCAGCTATACCAAAAGCGTATGATCAAAGCCTTCAACAAAAAAGTCAAAAGTCAAGCATACCAAACTGGTGGCTTGGTTGTCAAACGCATCATCTTACCACAAGGTGATCCCAGAGGCAAATGGACTCCCACCTACGAGGGACCATTCATAATCAAGAAAATATTCTCCGGCGGCGCCATGTTGCTTACCACCATGGATGGTGAGGATTTCCCACACCCTGTGAATGCTGACATAGTCAAAAAATACTTCGCTTAAAAAGAAAAAAAAATAGCTCGCTAAGTTGAAAACCTGAAAGGGAAACTTAGGCAAAAAATGAGCGTCTCGGTGGATTGAAAACCCGAAAGGGCGGTCCAGGCAAAAATTAGAGACTAAACAAATACTATCCCGGTAGGCTGAAAACCTGAAAGGGCAGCCTAGGCAAAAGTTAGGGAATGAAGCATACAACTGTGTTCCGTTCAGCTGCCTACTCACCATCAAGATTCAACACCTCAAAGACACCGATCAGTCCAATCACTTTCTTCCAACAAGTGAGGGATGAGATGCTCGAAGACAGATTGGCAATAGCAGAGTTGAAACTTGACTGGATCGTTTTCACATAGCTATTTATCTTTATAAATATTTTCCAAAACTTTCTGACAATTTCCTACTTCTAGGATTGTTGTCTCCCTGTGCTAACCAGCTTATCATGACTCTTTTTCAAAAATCAATGCAGCTTAGGCTTAAAAATCACCATTTTCACTTTTTCTGTTTTAAATACGTAAACGTCCCAATGATAATTTTGAATGAACATGTGCATTTGAATATGATTGATGTTTACCAGGAAAAACAGGAATAGCATTCAGGAAATGTCCCAATTATCTGGACATCATCCCATCAGAAGAGAATCCCCAAGAGAAACGCATTTCTCAGCAAATTCCTCAAAACGATTTTCTCTTCAAAAGAAGTCTTATCCCCCCAGCAGGGTTGTTCCAGATTACTATCTTCAGAAGGTGTGATCCCCGCACCCGGACTTGGTCAGATAGTGCATCGGAGGATTATGCATCTTCCTCATTCCCATTTGAAAGGGCATCAGAACTTCCAGCTACCTTTCATTCCCAAGAGATATTCAAAGATCCTTCAACAGAGTACCAGGGTTCTCAAAGAATTTCCCCAGCCAAGGGTACTCAAACAAGACAAAAGATCATCAACGATCACAATATAGTCATATCCAGATGACTGGCGGAAATTTATTTTCCCAAATAGAAGCTTGACATCTCACATTCATACATCATATTCATACATCATACATCATGCATCATGCGCATATTCATACGCATATTCATACACAACATCACATGCATATTTCTCCGGGAATATCTCACATTTACATGCATCATAAACATTGCATATCACTAACTTGATTTTTCAGGTAGACGGATATCTTCAACAAAGATGTTCTCAATCACATGCAGTGTTCACCTGAATTCCATGAACGGTTCTCTCAGATATAATCAAGCCGAAGATTCATTCTGATCACTTACCAACTCAAAAACAGACATCACAGATCTAAAGCGATACCTCAGACGGTTCCAGAACGATCTAATATTGCAGATCTAAAGCGATACCTCAGACGGTTCCAGAACGATCTAACATCACAGATCTAAAGCGATACCTCAGACGGTTCCAGAACGATCTAGCATCACAGATCTAAAGCGATACCTCAGACGGTTCCAAAACGATCTAACATTGCAGATCTAAAGCGATACCTCAGACGGTTCCAAAACGATCTAACATTGCAGATCTAAAGCGATACCTCAGACGGTTCCAAAACGATCTAACATCAAAGATCTAAAGTTGATACCTCAGACGGTTCCACAATGATCAACTTCCAAAATCTAAATCGGAAAAACTTTGGACAAGTTCCGTAACGATTATCTTCCAAGACTTAAAGCGGTAACCTTGGACGGTTCCGAAACAGTCAACACAAAGACTTTCAAATCCTTCGTCAAGATATAATCAATGGATTCATTCTGATGAACAAACCCTCAACCCATTTACCAGGTGGCATCTAAAAGCCCATCTCAGGTAATGTTCCAATCTGCCAACAACATTTTGCAGACGACATTCAAATGCAACTTCAAACATCTCTGCTGATCAAGGTAAGTGCAAATTTTCAGGGCATCTAAATATTCAATCATCTTCTACCTTCAGATTTCAGACAATCTCTTCAGGTTTAAGAAGATTGAATAGGGGCAACTGTTATACCCCAAAATTTTCCCACATCTTTTTTCAAGAAAACTCCAATCTGAAAATTAAGAGTCTCATATAATTATGGATTATTTCAACAAATATCCTAACATATGAAACACTTAGTTTTTAGAATTTTTCTTATACAGTAATTTGGCCTGCAGTTGAATTTATTCTTACGCAAACGCCAAACACTGTTTATTACTTCACACATGCTATTTATTTATTTACAGATAAATAGTACTGACACAATTGGTACAGAGTTAAATCTTTTTGCAGGCGCAGAATCAGGAAACTCAGACTGTACTGGTAACAAGTAGATTATTATTATCTTTTGTTTCCTACTAATTTTTGTACTATATTCCATTATTTTCAAAAATCTTTTCAAATCTCTTTTTCAAAAAATCAAATCTCTCTTTTTCCCAACACTATCTCCACTTTCTTTCAAATCTTACTTCCACTCAAATTTTCCTTTTGTACGGAATCACATCATTCCCCAACGTCTCTATCCTTCTTTCCATTCTATAAATACCTCCCATTTTCTTCCATAAAATCTCACATCAAATTCTAACTCATCTTTCAAATTCCTACCTCATATCTATTTTCTCTTCTTCTCTGACAAGAATGACAAAGTGGATAGAGACACTGTTTCTTACAGTCATCACCATTGTTACGGTGATCATGACTTTCTTCTGCCTGCATAATCCTGAAGAATGTGGACCTGCAATGGTTGCACTCCCAATCATCTACATGTTATTGTTCATAGCATGGGTCATTAACCGTCATTCCTAAAATCTGCCGTATTTCTTATTTCTTAAATGTACCGTTTATTCGTCGTACTGTTCAATATAGTATGTAATATTTGTACTGTCAGTATTAAATGTTGTACTATTTGTCATAATATTGCTTAATTACTCAGATAATATTTTGTGTGTTTTCTGCCAGTCAAATATTCCTATTTCTGTGCATTAAATGATTTTCAGGGTCATTATCGGTAATTTTGCCCGCATACCGTAAATATTAGTTATTTATTATGTCTGTGTTTTTAACAAGTCATGTAAATAAACTTTCATTTTTCACATAAAACAAAAACAACAAAAAAGAAAATTAACTTTGACTGTTGATTTTTCACTCTAACTGCTACGTCAATACCTGAACAGTCAGTTGACAGCCAAACTGCTGGCAGTACAATTCTCAGTGTTTTGTACCATCAATCAAATCAATCTTTCACAATTCAAAATTCCAAGATCTTTGTGCTAGAAGTCTTCTGAATATCACGCGATTAGCAGAAACTCAGCACTGCACAAAAATCAGGTACGCTTAACTGTCTCCTACACAAACAGTCCCTAATCAGGGTTTTTCTTGTTTTTACAGGAGAAACAAGTTTTTGAGAGCTCAAATGGATTTCATACACATCCATATATCTCAAAGTACCATCATACAAATTTTCAAACTTCAATTCACTCAGACGCACCGTCAGCAGCTCAAACAGTCAACAGACGACCCGTTTGACCAAAAAAGTCAACAGACAGTCAAAAATGAAATTTTTTGTCAAAGTCCATATTTTGTCAAAGGATTCATCATTTGATCATTGGATGATCATAATTCATCAAGGAAAGATCAAAAATCAACAAAACCCTAAGATTCAAAATTAGGGTTTTTGCCTGAAAAGTCAACTCAACTTTGACTGATCATAACTCTCTCATCCTTCATCCAAAAAATTCAAACCAAAGCTTGTTTTGAAGGAAATTCAATTATCTTTCAAATGCCATTGATCCCATGGTCATTGGATTCACCATTTGAAAAATATGACCAAAGACATTACAGGTCATTTTCAAAGTCAACAAAAAGGCACTTTTTTCAAAAGGACACACAAGGAGCATCAAAAATCATTTTGACATGAGACCAAAGACATTGGTTAGAGGACTCTTTGAGGTTTCCAAAAAGTGCAAGATCTCCTTCATATGACAAAAATTGAAGGATTTACACCTTGTTGAAGTTGGCTAAACTTTGGGAAAATGCATGAAATCAACATTGCTCAAAAATGTATTTTTTCCAAATTGGGCCAAGTTTTCAGCATTCAAACATCATTTCCATGATGTTATGGGCCTCCCACGACCAATACTAAGCCCACACCTTTTTTATCCATTTTTGGCATGATTTTATCTTATTTTAAGATTAAAATTAAAAGGAAAATGGATGGATAAATGGTAGCTTAACTTCCAAGCATGACTCACCCAAGGAATCTTCATCTTTCTGCAGAGAATTGAAGAGCAAGGCAGATGCATTGAAGACAAGAGGACTTGGTCAATAATTCAAAGCTTTTTTAATATAAAAAATGCAAGAATTCCACAAAGGCAACTAGTTGCTTCTTAGCTTCAATTCTAAGCACTCAATGCTTATAAATAGGCTAGCATGCTTCAGTAACAAAGGGGACACGAATCAGAAACAAAGCCTTGCTCATATACACTTGTAACCACTTGAAAAAAATTCAAAGAAAATTCAAATTCGAGTTTTTAATTTCAGTCCATTTCAATACAAACTAAGCATTCAAACATCATCTCTGAGCTTCACTGAAGCTATTCCAATCAATTGCAAGTCTTAATCCTCACTGAATCGAGCTATATAGGCCACGGTTTGTTCAAACTAAAACCAACTTATATCTCATAACACACGCATATTTAACAAGATGTAGATGCATAATTGTGTTTGGTTTGAAGCTCTGGTCGTTTCTGGAGCTTCAATTGGATTTTAATGGCTGTTTGTAGCATATACCATTTTAGGGTTTTCTTAGCTCAAAATTAGGGTTCTTCATTAGGGCCAAAATTAAAACAAATTAAGGGCATGGTTACATTCAGTGGAACAAGACGAATCCAATGGTACCATCGCGCCTGATTTCTATGCTTGTTTACCCCTATTCGTTATTTTGCAGAATTAGGGTTCACTTACTATAGTGTTTTTTTACAAAAGCGCTGTTAAAGGCCTTGTCTGAAGGTTGAAGACGAAGACGTGTCTTCCTCCCATTGGTTCAGAAGCGCGCGCGTGTTTTTTAAATTTATCTCTAATCAAGTGTTTTGCAGGTGTAACGTGTACCATGTGCCTCAAAGTCTGGACCATCTGATCTTGCTTAACAGCTCATCCAACGCCTCAGAACACGCATGCGCATCATACTCCCTCATTCAATTTCCACATCTGATCAGTATCCTTTTATTTTCTATTTTATTTTAATTTCTTTGTTAAATTAATTAAAAATAGTTTTAAAAATCCAAAAAATACACAAAAAATATTTTTAGACTTCTAAAATAATATATTATTTTCTGAAATAAAAATATTTTATTTTTTCTTCAAAATTTCAATATTTTGCATAATTAATTAGTATATATTTATATATTTGCTTTTTAATTATTCAAACCAATCAAAAAATCATAAAAAATTTGTTCTTTATATAAAATATTGTTTATATATTATAAACTAATTTTGTACATATTTTGAATAATTTTCTCTCTAAGTTTTAATTATTTGTATAATTATTTGCATAATTATGTGTTAATTAGCTTAATCAATTTCAAATCAATTTCAAAAATTCCAAAAAAATTAGTTTTGTTTTAAAATTAATTGACAAATATTTTGTACATATTTTAAACTTAATTTCTAGGTTTAAATCTATTTTCATCTTTTTTCTTCATTTTAATTTAATTAATCATGCATTAATTATAATTAAAATCAATCATAAAAAATCCAAAAATATGCCTTTTATTTTTCTTGCAATTTAAATTCCTAGATAAATGTATAGGATGTCAAATTCATGTAAATAGGCTAGTTTACATTTCCTGCACAATCGATGTAATAGCGTAGATTTACTTTCCGCACTTTACATTTCCGCATTTTAATTTCCAGCAAATATAAACTGCGTGTATGCCAAAGATAAAATTGAACCGTTAGATCACTAACTTCAAAGATAAAATATCTGAATCCAATCACAATCACACTTGCACCTCTTAAGGTAAATCCCTTCTCATTCTTTTCAAAATCAAAGTCAAAATTCCACTATTTTGAGTACAAAATCGAACCTTGCGTTTATATCCAGTGAAAGGATAGATTTTTAAAGGAAATAGGATAAAGACCTTATAACTCAGGGTAGATCTCCTAGTTTGCTTGCTCAAATCAAAACAAACAAAATTCTCATACACTGTTGTTTTTCAAAACAAAACTTTCAAAAAAAGACAATACTTTGTATACATCCAAACACGGATTATTACAAAGTTAACGTTCTTTTCAAAACATCTTTCGAAAGATAAACAAGCATTTTGTATACATCCACACACGGATCATTACAAAATTCAAATTACAAAGGTATTTGAAACCACATATGAGCATTCTAAAGCAATTGAAAAGTGATCGAAAAACAAGTGAGCTAAGCAAACTTAAGAGCCCATGGATAAACATGGATACAAAGGGTGCTAACACCTTCCCTTTGTATAACCTACCCCCTTACCCAGAATTTCTTAAAGGTCTTTTTTCTGTTTCTTTTATAAACCTTTCCTTAATTGGATAAAATAAAAGGTCGGTGGCGACTCTGTGAATTTTCAAAAATGCGAAAGCATTAAGCGATGAAAAAGAGTCAGTTCACGTATCTCTACAGAACAGAGGTATGGCCCGGAATTAAAAAACGGAGGTCCACAACCCTCATAGCCAAAACCAAACCTTCTGTTTCCAGAAACACCATATATCATAGAAGCAAGATGACTTCTGCCAATACTTCTAGATAAGAACTTTCTGAAGCTCGAGTCATATTCTTTCAGAATATGATTCATGCTAGGAATGGATTTTTCTGTTTCAGAAGGAGATCCACTATCTTTGGATAGATTTAAAACTTTTTCCTTCAGTTCAGAGTTTTCCACTTCCAGCTTCTTAGTTTCAAATTCAAATTGCTTCTTCAGCTTTTTTTATTTGATACTAAGATGAGCCTTGAGTTCCAGAAGTTCAGTTAAACTGGAAACTAACTCTTCTCTAGATAGTTCAGAAAATACCTCTTCAGAATCTGATTCTGATGTAGATTCTAATCCATCATCTTCTGTAGCCATCAGCGCGAAGTTAGCTTGCTCATCTTCAGAGTCTGATTCATCTTCTGAATCATCCCATGTTGCCATAAGACTTTTCTTCTTATGAAACTTCTTCTTGGGATTCTCCTTCTGAAGTTTTGGACACTCATTCTTGTAATGTCCAGGCTCATTGCACTCATAGCAGACAGCCTTCTTCTTGCCAGATCTTCTGTCACCAGAAGATTCTCCACGTTCAAATCTCTTTGAACTTCTGAAGCCTCTGAACTTCCTTTGCTTGCTCTTCCAGAGTTGGTTTACCCTTCTGGAGATCATGGACAGTTCATCTTCTTCTTCTTCAGATTCTGATTCTTCAAGATCTTCTTCTCTAGCCTGAAAAGCGTTAGTGCATTTTTTAATATTAGATTTTAATGCAATAGACTTACCTTTCTTCTGAGGCTCGTTTGCATCCAGCTCTATTTCATGGCTTCTCAAGGCACTGATAAGCTCTTCCAAAGAAACTTCATTCAGATTCTTGGCAATCTTGAAAGCAGTCACCATTGGACCCCATCTTCTGGGTAAGCTTCTGATAATCTTCTTTACATGATCAGCCTTGGTGTAGCCTTTATCCAGAACTCTCAATCCAGCAGTTAGAGTTTGAAATCTTGAGAACATCTTCTCAATATCTTCATCATCCTCCATCTTGAAGGCTTCGTATTTCTGGATTAGAGCAAGAGCTTTTGTCTCTTTGACTTGAGCATTTCCCTCATGGGTCATTTTCAATGACTCATATATATCATAGGCAGTTTCCCTGTTAGATATCTTCTCATACTCAGCATGAGAGATAGCATTCAGCAAAACAGTCCTACATTTATGATGATTCTTGAAAAGCTTCTTCTGATCATCATCCATTTCTTGCCTCGTAAGCTTTACGCCACTAGCTTTCACTGGATGTTTGTAACCATCCATCAGAAGATCCCATAGTTCACCATCTAGACCAAGAAAGTAACTTTCCAGTTTATCTTTCCAGTATTCAAAGTTTTCACCATCAAATACTGGTGGTCTAGTATAACCATTGTTACCATTGTATTGCTCAGCAGAGCCAGATGTAGATGCAGGTGGATCTGTTGGAATTTGACCAGCCATCTTTTACTGAAGCGTTTTTCTCTTCCTGAATCTTTTCTAAACACGGTTAAGTGCTTGCACCTTAGAACCGACGCTCTGATACCAATTGAAGGATAGAAAAACACTTAGAAAGGGGGGGTTTGAATAAGTGTAGTTTAAAAACTTGGACGATAAAAATAAATTGCACAGTTATTTTTATCCTGGTTTGTTGTTAATTAAACTACTCCAGTCCACCCCCACGGAGTGATTTACCTCACCTGAGGATTTAATCCACTAATCACAACAGATTACAATGGTTTTCCACTTAGCCCACGACTAAGTCTTCTAGAGTCTCCTGATCACAACCTGATCACTCTAGGAACAAATGCTTAGACACAAGCTAAGACTTTCTTAGAGTATCCTGACCACCACGTGATCACTCTAATTACAACTGCTTAGACACAAGCTAAGACTTCCTAGAGTATCCTGATCAACACTTGATCACTCTAGTTACTTACAAATTAATGTAATCAATTCTAAGAGTATTATAAATGCTTCTGAAAAGCTATAATCACAACAGTGATATTTCTCTTAACGTTTAAGCTTAATCTCACTAATATATTACAACAGCAATGTAGTGAGCTTTGATGAAGATGAAGTTTCTGAGCTTTGAGTTGAACAGCGTTTCAGCAAGTTAATATTCACAGAATATGGTTCAGAGTTGTTAACCTTGCTTCTCATCAGAACTTCATACTTATAGGCATTTGAGAAGATGACCGTTCGGAGCATTTAATGCTTAGCGTGTTCCGTACAGCATTGCATTTAATGTTTCACGCTTTTGTCAACTACCTCGAGCCTTGTTCACGCTGTGTCTACTGACGTTGCCTTTAATAGCTTCCAACGTTCCTTTTGTCAGTCAACGTAGCCTGCCACGTGTACTTTCTTCTGATCTGATGTTTGTGTATACGATGTTTGAATATCATCAGAGTCAAACAGCTTGGTGCATAGCATCTTCTTGTCTTCTGACCTTGAAGTGCTTCTGAGCGTGATACCAAGTGACCTTCAGTGCTTCTGCTTCTGATCTCAAGTTCTTCTGATGCTTCCATAGACCCATGTTCTGATTCTGCTTTGACCATCTTCTGATGTCTTGCCAGACCATGTTCTGATGTTGCATGCTGAACCTTCTGAGACAAAGCTTCTGAGCGCTGATTTGTGCATACTCTTTATATATTTCCTGAAACGGAAATTGCAATGTATTAGAGTACCACATTATCTCACACAAAATTCATATCCTTGTTATCATCAAAACTAAGAATATTGATCAGAACAAATCTTGTTCTAACAGTGGCGACACTAGACAACTCCTAGTATGCATACCAGTCTGAATCATGCCATCATAGCTCGACCTCGACTTATCATTTTGTTTTACCCGTTTCATTCGCGTGCAATCACATTAATCCCATTATCTTGACATGCACATAGCAGAGTAGCCGATTAGTGACTATGATCCTTTATATGGAGTTCTGGCACAATTACGTGGTATACTCCACTAGCTCTCATTTAAGGATTGTAGGGAATCGAACCAAGGTCCTTCCTACCAAGTTTAGTACCAAATAACTTCTGAACCAACCAAAAATGAGTTTATTCAATATTTAAGATTTGTAACCGTTGGGTTAAATGATCGTGTGAGGATCACCTTACTTAGTAGGCACATTTCCATTGGCATTTAGGCATGTAAATAAACTTTTTATGTGGATCATACACTTATATTCTTCGACTCTCTGCGTAGTTGGTGTCTAAGATGGTGCCGACTGCTAGAATAAACTAATAAGGGTTACTTCAAAACTAAAGCCAATGGTTTTGGTATAATGGGTACTCAAATCGGTGCCACATACTTGGGGGTTTTAGAGTGTCGAGACGGTAAAGGTATTATCTCAAAATTTACTCTAGTTTCCTATATATATTGTGAGTAAGTAGCTTCGTATTTTTCGAACGTGCAGAGTTATGCGTTTATCGTTTAGAAATTTTTGTTATGGCTCAAGAAAATGGAAAATTCTAATAAACACGAAAATATTCATATAAGACTTAAAGTTTCATAAATATGTTTTTATTGAATGGAAAAACATTGCAACAAGGGAAATAAAAGAAATAAAAATACTACTGATAATACGAGTAATATGACTCCCCCAGACTTAGAATTTGCAGTGTCCTTAATGCATAAAAACTACTCCTCGTTGTTGCGATTGCGAGAACTGCTTTCGCCTCGGGTGCGAACACGTCGACACCTATTATCAGGAGAACCATTGACGCGAAGGTTGAGATCATTTAATTGTGTATCAATTTCTGTTTAGTGGCCTTCGGTCCTAATAGCGTAGTCACGTTGTTCTTGTTGCATTTCTCAAATTAGCCTTAAGGTTTCGTCTTGATTTGTCTGTATAGCTTGAAAAAGTTGGTCTTGGCGTAGCATTGCAGCATACATGGCGTCGAGAGTAATTGGCGGAGGATTATTGGGAGGAGGTTGATGTGCATTGGGTTGTGGAGCGTCGAAATCATTATCCGCTTGGTTGAACTCATATTCCATTTCATCTACCGGCTCATTATGTTGTTCAGGTTGGTTTTCTTGAGGGCCTTCAAAAATAAGCCTCCAACGCTGAATATAACGGATGTTGATTTGCTCGGGGCACGAAAGAATGACATTTGGCATTAAAGTTTTGTTGACTACCAGAGTGAAACGACCATCAGGTCATGGTGACACCATGTGAGAGTCACGGAAGTAAGTACGATCGAGGAACTGAGCAGGCATCATGTAATGTGCAAGTGAGAGGAGATCGTCAGTGAGGCCCAAGGCATGTGCCAATGTGGTAATAATACCGCCAAAGCAGAATGGGTTTGTAGCGGGAGCGTTGACGCATCCTTGGATGTGTTGGAGCATAAATGGTACGACATTGATGCGATGCGTATATTATTTAGCGCACAAAACAAGAAGAATAACTTCATTTTGGTTCACCTTGTTGTTGCTGGATCTTGCAAAAATAGTATGTCCCAAAATACGTTGAAAATAACGTATAGCGGGATTTTGAATGTGGGAAAGTGGAAGATTCCTCCAACTGGGAGCATGTTCGCCAGTTAGATTAAACCATAATTCAAAAGTAAGTTGCTCCCAAGATCGGCCATTGAATTCTTCGAAAATGTTGTGACAAGCATCTGGTTCATGAGAAACTTGCAAGTACGCGGCAACCACTTCTTGATCTAAATTGTATTCACAATTAAACATCCGAAATTGGATGTTACCAGTTAAGAGTGGTAGATTAGAAGGGGTGTTGTAGTTGAAAGAGCTTAAGAACTCTAAGACGAGCGGCTCAAAAGTAGGGGAGGAGTCAATATAGAGGTGGAGTAGGTGGGATTTTGTGAGTAAACGGTTTACACCATCTGGTAAACCCAAAGTTTCTAGACATTCAGTGTTCACGTATTTTGTAGAGACAACTGGACGTTCGTAGAAAGCTAGATATTTTGTTCGTTGAGCATCATCGTCATCTTCTCGGAAAATAATTTGTGATAGGTCGGGAGGTGGTATCTCAGGGCGCACACTTCGGATAATAGAACGTGGAGGCATGGTGTATTTGGGAGAAAGAAGTGTGTGGAGAATAGAATGATAAAGAATGGTTTAAGGGTGTGGAGAAGAGAGTGGTGGTGGTATGAATTTATAGTGAGGTTTGTAAATGGTGGAATAAAGATAGAATTAAGTGGGATTTATGGTGGTGGTGAAGTTTGAAAGAGTAGAAAAATAGAAAATGGTGTAGAGTTATGGTGGTGATGAATGTGGGATGAATGTAGTTTATGATGGTTAAATGAAAGAAAAAAATGGAGAGAGGTGTGAGTTTTCAATGATGAATTTGAATTTCAAAATTCAAATGTGGAATCAATATGGTCAATCTGCGTGGTCAAGGCAGAAACAAAGAAGCTGCCACACCCTTGGGAGACGTGCGTCTCAGGTGGGCAGTCTGCAGCTCAAGCATGCATGGAGACGGACGTCCCCAATCCTAAACACGCAGGGGGTGGTCCCACAAAAAGGGAGACGGGCGTGTCCTAGCCTAGAGGGATGTTTTGTCGTTTGCTTGCTTTTGGTCACGTGTGCTGACAGATAAATGAAGCAGGTGAACAGTACAGAATAGTGACACAGTTTAATACTATAAATTGCAAACTGTTGGTGACCAGATTCATTATAATTTATGCAGTTATGAATATATAGCAGGTAATAGAATAGCATAAAACATAACATAGCAGCATCAGGATTGAATAATAAATATTGCATTATAAATAAAAACTGAATACTGATTGTGTAGCAACCTGTCCTAAAAATTAAGCTTTTAGAGTCGCCACCTATTCTGAAGGGCGAATAGGAAACCTTACGCAGTTTAGAGATCTGGATAAGTTATTATAATCAGGTCGAGGGAAGGTGTTAGGCACCCTCAACCCTTTCCTACGGCTTTGAATCTAAGGTAACGTTTTATGGCTAAATTTATTAGGGTTTAATAGCTAAAGAAGTGAATAGGGGAAAATTGAGATTTTAGGGAGGGGAACTCGCCTTGGTTATCCAAGTGCCTACGTATCTCCTTAGGGAGAATCAGAGTCAACGTAGTTCGGGCACATGATTGTACGCCTTTGAATTGATTATGGAGGTTTGAAGGCTTTTTGAATGGCCTATCGCAGTTTTGAATTTGTGGTTTGAAAGGCATTTTGAATTGCCTAGGATAAAAATCCGTAGTGTCGTGGTTTAGTGTATTTTAAATGTTTGGGCGTACAACCCTGATTTAATTTGTTACTGTTAGATGCGGTGATCGATAGATTCGATCAGTATAGCTAACAGATTGAGGGGCATTGCTGGTTACTCAGATCGATAGATTCGATCATCGTGGGCAGCAAATTAATTGTGTTTTAAATTTTGGATATTTTTCATCCCTCGTCTAAAGTGACTAATAGATTTAGTCGGGTCGAGGAGAGAATTACTTTAGAATTATTACATTTAATTAAATTGATCCAAATTATTTCTCGCCTAATGCGACTAATGGGTTTAGTCGGTTCGGGGAGAAAATTATATTGAATTATTAAAAACAAAAAGACATTAAACAATTATCAAAGTTATTAAATAAATATAAAAAAAATTAATTTAGTTTTTATTAATTAATTCTTTTATAGTGCAGGGGGGTGTACTTTGTGTTGGGCCAATAAAACCAGGGGGTGTGATTAGTATTGGGTTAAGCCCATTAGGTTTCTAGCGCAGGGGGGTGTTGGTTTTCTTTAGGGTAATAACTGGAGTGTGCGAATAGGAGCTGGGTTTTGGCCCATAGAATAATCCAAACCTAAGCCCAAAACGACATAGAGGGGGGGGGGGGGTCTGTTAGGATTCAGTGTCGCGCCAGTGTGTGGCTTTGGTGGGCATTCAGGATCATGGCCGTTAATCTAAATCTGATGCTACATGAACGGTTTGCATGCGTTTCAAATTGGGGTATATGATATACGCAACGAATCATGTTCGTACGCGTTAACAGGCGGCCATGAGAAGGCCACGTGTTCTCCACCGAGACAAGGATGGGGTTATCCCTCGTCTGTCTCTCCTCTCCCTCTCATTTCTTTCCTATTTTTCTCTCTATAATCTCCCCTTCTCTCTCTTCGTTTCTCAAACAAAGACCCAGGAACGCAAGAACAATCCATCGCCCCCGCCGTGAACCACCCTTAAACCACCGTGAGCCCCAGTTTTCCGATGAAGATTCAGATGAATCTTCATCGTTTTTCCCCACACACCCATATCCTAAACCCAGAATCTTCACTGAACCCAGAACTTAAAGAACCCTAACCCTATTTCTATGAACCCTAACCCTTAAAATCCAGAAAATCTAACAAAACATTCATCGATAGTGCAATAGATCCAGAAACCTAAGCTAAGAGTCCAAGTGTTACCTTTAATCTTGCTTTCAGGAACGTGTAAGCTCCCTCCTAATCTCCCTTTCCCTTCTTATGTTTTGCAGGTTAAATCGAAGACGAAGAAGACGTTGAGTTCGCGGCGACGAAGGGTTTGTGTTCGCGGCGGCGCACAAACGTTTTTTTCAGAAAAAAGCCAATCCCCTCTTCTGTTTCTTATTTCTTCTTTTATAGGCTTAGGTTAGATCAATTTAGGGAAGAATAGATTTAGGTTAGAGATTTGATTAGGTTAGATTAGATTCAATCTCTGCAGATTTGATTGTACTATTGTTTGATTTTATGTTAAGATTTGATTCACTTTGTATTTTGATTTTATTTTTGTTAATCTTAGATTCAATTTGCGTTTTTGTTTGATCCGGGATTTGATTCTGCTTCTTTGGGCCTGGGTAATAGCATTGGCTTAGGGTTTCCGGTGGTTGGAGGGAGCGGCCGCCGCTGGTGATGCTAGGGTTTGGATGGTGAAGATGATGAATAGTGACCGGGTCGATTTGACCCGGTTCACTACCCTGGTCCACGCAACACAGAGAACCGGCCCATAATCCTTTTACTTTTTTTTTTGGCCCAAACGCATGGCAACAACAATCCACAAACAAACAACAAAAAAACCAAATAACTCTATTTTACTTATTTAATCATTTAATTAATTAAACAGTAAAATAAACTAATTAGCTGATAATATATTCCTAATAATAATCCAATGAAAATAACAATTAATAATATCCTAATAATTAACAATAATATGTTAATAATTCTAATACCAATCTAATTATTAATAGTAGAACTAATAATATCAATGTTAATAGTTAGTAATAATATTATTTGTTAAAAGGTTAGATAATGAGTAACAAATAGGCCTAACACAACTTGGATCTCCAACATTTGCTATTTACCCCTCCATTTTATTTTAGACCGAATTATACGAGAATTTTATAGGAGAGCGAGTTTAATAATAGGTATATCAAACCCTATGGCTCCTAATTTTTAACTCCCTTAAAAACAGAATATAACGGGTAAATTTTGGGGTATGACAGCTGCCCCTATTTAATTACCTTGGATTGAATGGCGTGAGAATACGCAGGTCTCACGCTTTTCGAATCGAAGGGTTATTAAATAATGGAAGACCCCTAAATTTACCTTGTGTTCGAGTGTTAGAGAAGAGAATCGTCTCGCTAAAGCCTGGGACTTACATAGTGATGACTCGCAGTTAGTTGTGTAAAAGATTGTTTTGTGAATGCATATGTATCATGTGTATGCATGTGATCCTGTTGTTTGTACAATGTACATGTGTGAATGCTTATGCATGAAAATGTTGCGTGTATGCACCTGAGTATGTATGTATGATAACTCCAATGTTTTATCTCCTTATCACCCATTGAATTTGTTTAACCCTTTTGAGATGTTTGCGAATCCTAGTTCGGATTGTATTTGAGGAGATGAAGTAATGTCAGACTACCTGAAGAGGTTTCCTGAACAGGGCAGATCATTGGCAGATATGAAGGAGATTAGGCTTTAAACAAAGCTCGGGAAGAACTGTCTTAGAGAAGACTAACTGAGAAACACCTTGAAAGAGCAAGATACATCTTAGAAAAGATTGGATAAATAGTTGTAGAATATTACCTAAAGAAGTTGAGACATGTCTTAAACAAGACTACCTAGAAAGGCTCCTAAAAGATATGAAACGTCTTAAACAATATTACCTAGAGAGGTTTCTAAAAAGATATGAGATATCTTAAACAAGATTACCTAGAGAGGCTTCTAAAAAGATGTGAGATATCTTAAACAAGATTACCTAGAGAAACTTCTAAAAAGATATGAAATTTCTTAAACAAGATTACCTAGAGAAGCTTCTAAAAAGATATGAGACGTCTTAAACAAGATTACCTAGAGAGGTTTCTAAAAAGATATGAGATATCTTAAACAAGATTACCTAGAGAGGCTTCTAAAAAGATGTGAGATATCTTAAACAAGATTACCTAGAGAGGCTTCTAAAAAGATATGAAATTTCTTAAACAAGATTACCTAGAGAGGCTTCTAAAAAGATATGAAACGTCTTAAACAAGACTACCTAGAAAGGCTGATAAGCGTCTTGGAAAAGACTACCTTGAAAGGTAAGAACTTCTTTGATTGTTTCTGAATTGCCTTTAAAGAAAGGCTTGGAATGAAGCACAAAATTGTTAAGATTCAATCGTTGAAACGACCATATTTGCACCATATTTGGATGATGATATCCCTTTGTCTCTGGAGTGACCTGAAAAGGAAAATGTTGATTTCATGCAATGTTATGATGCATGTGTCATGAAATGATATTCTCGAAATAAACGAGAATTATGTATGTACAACAATCCCACATTGTAGGTCGTGAATACTACAGGCGTAGGAAGGCCGATTATGCAGCAATGCTCCTTGTGTGATATTAGCGTGATTTCTTCAGTATCAGAAATTTTGAGAGACGCAACATTTATCCTGAAGGAATTATCCTTAGAGGGAACTCGAATATTACCATGTCGTGCCATGAACCTGATATGCACTGCCCCAATATTTGAATTTTTGAAAGATATGCCCCAGTCAATAGGATCATTGATTGTATGCCCCTGTTTAGGAGAACCCCCTAGATGTGGTTCACCCGGTTCAGGGATCTTTATTAGCAATGATCGCCTTTGATTAACCCAATCTCCATGATGCTAAGTATTGATTCGAATGTGAAGCAGATGCTCCTCAGAATTAGTCATGCGTCTTGGTCGTGTCTGATGGACAAAAGTTCGCTGAATACTCAGAGTGAAATGATGTCTTCTATGAGATTACCTGAAGAGGTTCCTGTAAAGGATATGAGATTGTCTCGAACAAGATTGTGCTTTAAACAAAGCTCGGGAGGCACGTTTGCAAATAGGGTCAAAGAATCCCAGAGAGGATAAAGACTATTTTGAGGAATATGGTTTTTTTTTAACAAAGCTCAGGGAAAGACATTTTGAAAAAGATTACCCTAGAAAGGATAGGAGACCGTCCTAAAGAAGACTGTACCTTAAACAAAGTTTGACACGGTTTATAAGAGAAATTTGAACATGTCTGAAAAGATTGACGGGTGTCTTTGAGAAGATTACCTAGAAAGGTTTCTGGAAAGGACAAGGGATTTTTTTTGATAATATTACCTGAAAAGGAATATCTTAAAGAAGACTGAAAAAGTTAAGAGACGTCTTACGGAAGACTACCTAGGAAAGGTTCTTAGAAGGGAATATGTCTTAGAGAAGACAATCTGAAAAGATTTCTGAAAATGACGAGAGACACCTGGAAAGGTTTGTAGAAAGAACGAGAGGTTGTGTCTTAAAGAAGACTATTTGAAAAGGGCTCCTAGAAAGGATAATAGATATTTGAACATGTCTTAAAGAAGACCACATGGACAGATTGAAAGATGTTCTATAAAAGTTCCTGGAAAGGACGTGAGAATGGTATTTACAACATTTGATACTGAGTGACCTTTTGCAACGTGCCCCCAGGTAATGGACTTGCCCCATGGGCTATTCAAAGTCCTTGAGAGATCCCATGGACCTTGATTGGATTGCCCCAGATAAATGGTATAATGACGAGTTATGCCATGTGTACACATTAGCCATCCCAGTCACGCGTAAGAGATGTTTCTTCTTTTGACAAGCTTTTAAAGCTACTTCGTCAGTCAGTAGGATTTTTAGCCATTAGCCATGCCCCATGCAACTTCTCCCTGATGTTTAAACATTTGAATTCACATAGACAAGTGTACTTTATAATGAAATTCATAAGATGCGAATGCGTATGTCTGTCTTGAAAGTTTAAAAACATTTTTGAGTAAAACAAAGCTATTTTTTTTTTAAGAAAGTGATATCAACTCAAAAGTTATAGTAGACCTTAAGGAGTCGGGATACCTTTTTGTAACGGTATGCTTTCGAACTAACCATGCTTCAGTTAGGACTTTTAAGGGTTGTAACGTGGCCTGGTTCACGGTTTTGAGAAACAAAGGATAATGGCTCGAAGTTTATTTGTACCCATCCCAATCTTCGTGATGTTCTCCAGTCCTATGCTCAGTTAACTATGCATTTAAGCTCCAAAAGGCTTTGGGAATTATAACATTGACATTTATGATGGTTCAAAAACCAAAGGTTTATCTGCAAAGACAGTCATCCTCCTTTTGTAATATTTTCCTTTTGTCGAGGGTATATAGTGACCCCTTTTTTTTATTATCCCTAATTTTTGCCTGAACTGTTTATTTGAAATTACAGTCAGCGGGATGCCCCAATTTTGCCTAAGTCTCCCTTAATAGGTTTTGACTTGGCAGGCCTTGCGTTGTTTTTTCCTTTTTCTTTGCGGACATTGACTGTCAAGCTTAATTATGACGGAGAACCATCAGCGATTATGTTCAAAGGAACTATTTGGGATAATCAAGTTAACTGAACAGCTACCCTACCCCAGGTTATATTTTGAGGGTTTTTATTTTGTACGTGAAGGAAAACTCCTACTTCTTAGGCTCAAAGGGGTTGACGAGGGATTAACATCCTTATATCTCCACTGTATTGGAATTGAAACAATGCCTGTACATCGTCAACACGGTCTGTTCGAAAGCGTACTGTATGAAATTGTGGTATCGTTTTCGTCATTCTCCCTCTAAAGGTACACATCTTTGAACAAAAGTTGAATATCACAAATAATAAAACCAAGTAAAAACACAGTTTTTGAATATAGTGAAAACACTAGGAATAAACCAAGACAAACGTAAGCAATGCATTAATGATTATTATAAAGTACATAGCGTTTACCGCAAACCAATGTTTAAACAAACTGAAAGGAAATTGCAAATGAAAACAAAAACTAATGATCTAAGAAACCCTCTTTCTAGCCACTTATAGCATTAGGCTTGCGAGGCTCTTCGAACTCAATGAGCCCTTCTTCAATTAGATCTTGGATCTTGTGCTTCAACGGCCCACAATCCTCTATATCATGACCAGGACTATCTGAATGATAAGCGCACCTAGCATGATGCTTGTACCCAGGAGCGGGGTTAGCTGGAGCTGAGTATGGAGGTAGCAGAGTTATCAAATTCTGACTGAGCAGGTATTGCAAAGCTTGAGACAGTGGCATGTGCAATGGAGTAAATGATCGTTTTGGCTTGGACCTCCAGGGGCGTTGGCCACCCTATTGCTTTTGCTGATCATTTTGTTGTACTGTCGGGGTCTGATTAACCAGGATTGCCCCCACAGTGTTGGGTTCCTTTTTTCCATCATATGATTTCTTTGCTTGATAGGAACCTGAGGATGCCCCTTGTATCTTCCCATTTTTTTATCCCATTTTCAATCCTTTCACCAATGACTACCAAGTCCGAGAACCCTGAAGATATGCTTCTGAACATCTTATCATAGTATGGTCCTTGCAAAGTACTCATAAATATGTCCACCAGTTCTTTTTCCATCAAGGGAGGTTGGACTCGAGAAGCCATTTCCCTCCACCTTTGGGCATACTCCTTGAATGATTCATCCTTCTTCTGTGACATGTTTTGTAATTGCATCCGATTGGGTGCCATGTCCAAGTTGTACTTGTACTGCTTCAAGAATGTATTACAAAGATCATTCCAGCTTTGTATATAGGATTTCTCCAATTGCATGTACCAGTCAACAGATGCCCCGCTTAAGCTATCTTGGAAGAAATGTATCATTAGCTTTTGATCGTGGGCATAGGCAGCCATTTTTCGCACATACATGCGCAAGTGGTTCCTCGGACACGTGATCCTTTGTATTTCTCGAAATCGGGAATCTTGAATTTGTGAGGGATAGTCAGGTCTGAGACCAAACTCATTTCGAAGGCATCCACATCGAAAGCATCGTATCCTTCTACTACCTTTAGTCTCTCCTCTAGCGCTTTGATCTGTTCACTGTCCTTGAAGTCTTCCCTAGAGTTGGGATTAGACTGCTGCGTCTGAGGTGCTAGGTCTGTGTTGTCCACCTCTTGTACTCCGTATTGTAAACCCAGGTAATCTTCATCCCTAGGGACATTGTTAGCAGGAATGCGAACTGTGCGGGTTGTCCCTTTAGTCTGTGGAGTGGGGACAAATCCCTCTTGAGAGGCCTCTCCTTTCTCTTGGAACTGAATTGCTCTCCTGACAGATCGGACCTGAGGTCTGTCCTTAGTCGGGCCAAAGCCTGAAACAAATCCTAGCAGCGGGTTTTCGTCGTTGGGAATCTCATCCTGAACCAAGGTATCCTCAGACTGAACCTCTTTTGCTTTTTCTTGCTTATCTAGTAGGGCCTTCATGAGTCCTAGCATCTGAGTCATACCTCCTTTAACCTCTTCCACACTAACCTTCAGTTGATCCACCTCCTCACGAAGGGCGGCTTGATTCTGTTCTAGCTGATCCATTGATTTCTTTTGCTGAAATCTTGTCTGATAAGACGGTCGGGATGTTAAATTATCCTTCCCAATGGTCTCTTGCTCTGAAGGTAAAAGAGAAATATTCTTTCAATGCCATGACAATGATATGCATGCCATGAATGATATGTTATATGTAACACCCTTCTAAACCCCACGGCAAATTAAATAATTTTATTCAGAGTACATGAAATAAGGGTGCCACAATTCAAAATAAATTAAAACATCGTTTAGTCATGTCATGCATTCACTGAGGCAATTCTCATTAATTAGAACAATTCATGTCAACACAGCGGAATTAAACCAAACAGATTAAGTTTAACATCTTTCAAACTAATCCTTCAAACACCACAACATAACTAGAGTTATAAAACATAAACTCTAAACATCGCATCCCCAGTGTTACAAATATCAGAGCATGACACTTGACGCTAACTAGACAACTGACTCATGAGCTAATCCTCACCGAGTCGAACAGCCGCTATCCTCAATCTGAAAAATGTCAACAGTAAGGGTGAGTCTCATTCACAACTAAACAATGTTATCAGTTCATAAACGATAGAACATCAACAGTACAATATTCACCCAACATCAACATATATTCAGGCAAGTTTTATCATCATAAACAACCAACACATCATCAATATTTATAACACTGGAAAACATCCAATCATGTTATAAAATCATGCATATGAATGCAACTGACACTATGCATGTGGTACCAATCATCATCAAATGGGAATAACCCATGACCGATCCAACATCATCAAGATACGGCCCTGCCGGCACAGATTCCACACAATGGGAATCATGCCCTTCACTGATCCAACACACCCTTTATGGATTCAGTATCACCAATGAACATGAATGAATGCAACATATATGAACATACTTATACCATCGTCAAGTCTAATGAGTAACATCATCAAATACTCATTTCATCATAATCATCATCATCATCATCATCAAGTATGTTTATATATATGCATCATTCAATCACAATCACATCATTAGTCATCAAACAATTATCACATGATCACATCATCAACATTATAATCATGTTATCACAACATCGCCACTTCAATCATAAGAGAAGCATCATCATATCTCGACTCATCACACAATGCATACAACAATAATACATTCCACAATTATGTACCAAGTACATCAAATCCACACAACAACAACAACATGGGATTTACATCATCATAATACTACGTCTAACACATCCATTACAATTCAACATATTTGAATTATCCACCATTGGTATAACATACATTCATCATGTAACAATCACAACAATACATAGAATTTATCATTCATCAATTCCATGTATCACAATTAGCACATAACACACAATCTCCATACATGTTATTCTTAAATAACATTAATCCATGACATACCTAGATACGATTACATGTCATTTTCAAAATCACATAATAATTAAATTATTTAGTGCTAATTAATTTATTTTAATCATAAAGAGCATTCCGTTAGCTTTCTAACGCTTCGAACGGCACCCAAAACGGACTTACGGATCAAAAGTTATGAGTTTTATAAAAACAAGTATTTTTCGAAAACGTACAGCGGTAACCGATTACCCAAACACCAGTAATCGGTTACTGAGACTCAAAAACTCAATTTTGCTGTTTTTACTATGGGTAATCGATTACACCCCTTTCGGTAACCGATTACTTCGTACCTGCAACCCAAAAACCAGTTTTCAGCACCTTGAATCCCCCCAAACATCCCCCAATCGAACCAATATGATTGTACACGAAAAACAGAGGGATTTCACATGCAATATGAGTTATATCATCAATCAAACAACACTTTTAACATCATCAATCATTACCAACAAGTAATCACACAAAGTTCACAAAATTGAACCTAAATACCAAAACCCCAACCTAGAACATAATCTCTATCGAATCAATAGTATACAATTTCAATCCTAACGCGTATGACCCGATAATAGAGGTTAATCGGAAGAGTCCCCCCTTACCTTAGCCAAAGATTCTTGATTGGTCTCTCCCTCCATTGCTCCTCTTCACGCACCAGCTTCCCAATCCCTCATCTCCTCTGCTCTGCTTTTCACGTTCCTTTTTCCTTTCTCCCAATTTTCCTTATTTTTATGAAAAATAACATTTTAATTAGTAAATGGCTTTACTAACATAGCACCCCCCTTTTACTAATACCACACTTGGCCCAATACTACATTTTATTATTTATTCCCACATAATTCCAATAAAATGCTAATTCAAATTAATTAATTTAAAACTTAATTAAATTAATTAAATAAGAAATTTTGGGATGTTACAACTCTCCCCCACTAAAAGAGTTTTCGTCCTCGAAAACATATCTCAACGGAAAAGTTTCAGATATAGTCCTTCATCTGACTCTCCAGTTCCCAAGTAACATTTGCCTAGACGATCCTCAAAATTCATCTGACATAACCAATAGGAAGCACATCTCGCGCATTCAATCTCAGCTCTTATGTCGCATTTGACCACCCAAAGGCGTACCACTTGCTATATCTTCCAAAGGTTAATAACAATAGAACAGTTGAGGTACAACCCATACAATACGCCCAATAACTGAATACTATAATTACGCAACCATGGTATGATCACATTGATCAACACTGCAGTAATGCATTCCATCTACCAAACGTATCGATCTTAAATATACTTTCCATCTGAAAGATAAAATAATACTTACACTTTTCACCGACTGCTTCCTTCAAGAAACTCAATACTCATATTCCCATATCATTGAATTCCAATTTTCTGACTCCTCTTAAGTTACTCCATCAACTACCCAACACTTTACATTCCGCTTTTTCCGCACTACTCTGATTACTCATCATAATCATCTATACCAATTAGACTTCTGAGTTATGCCCAACTCTGGCCCTCTTTACTCGTTCGTTCAAGAATCATTCCTTACCATCCATGGTACTAATTCACTACTCAGCAATCCTTACTCGTATCCAATGAAAACCAATTCCTGATTTACTTCCTCTATTTAAACATCCTAACCATCAGAACAAGTACACACAAGTAATTATAATCACACTCGTCAGCCTCAACACATCATAGTGAGTGATTATTTCCACGGCTTAGTATTCATCACATCTTATACCATTAAGGTAACAAAACAAGCTTATCTCTTCTATATGATTCCATCTACTACCGACAAGAGATTTAGGGTGATCAAGTCCTAAATTTGTCAATACTAGTTGAAAATCATATTTAAGCATAAACCATCGTTACTACATAATAGTGTCCATTTCCGAGTTTGCACCCAAACTCATTAACATCGTCATAGTTCAATAATTCACTACGGTGTCCTTCTTCTAGAATATTCTTCCGAAGCTCAAAACATCAGAAACACAAATCCAATCGCTCAACCTTATTATATTATTCCCGTCGATTCTGAATTCACCGCCTTTACCTTGGTAATTCAAAGTCAACCTATCGATCAACTCGTCATCATCTTTCTGAACTTTTCTAATCTCGTTAAGAATACCACTAGTCAGCCTTAGCATACCCAAACTAACACTATTAGGATCACCTTCACATACCAACTCAAGTCTCTAAATTGTCCAATTAAATCCAACTCATTCATCATTAGCACCGACATTTTAAAGACTTCTTACGCAACACAATAGCACAACATTCATAACTCGTGGTTTTAATCCAAATTCTATTACATCCTTCACGTCCAAATATCATCCCACTCGGAATCTCAACAAAGTCTTCCTCACGTAAACCAATGTTAGAAATTCCCTACAATTCTTCTTTTATACCCGTCGTTACTTTGGCATCACAATTACGACTCCAATTGTTCCCAAAGTTTATTTCACCTTTACTACTAATTCACTTCTCACTAAAATCCATCGGCCGTCAGACCATCTTTATTACCGAACATCTCATCAACAACATGTTCCACTCAATTTTGTTTCAAACAATCACGGTAGTAGGCATTCTTATTCAACAAGTTTCACGCTTCCATAACCGACTTTAGAACCTCCCCTCATAGGATCACTCTACTGTATTAATAACTCCCCCATAAGGTAGAACATAATTTCACCTCTTCGTAGGTTCAAACGACACATAATTCCGACACTCGGAACTCAAGATATGAATTTTCCAATCGTTATCCGAAAATGCAACACCGACGCCATACAGCAACACTTTAAACGATATTTCCAAAACTCCTCAAATGGTACATTTAATTCCTAAAATTACTTCTCAACAAACCTTCTAATTATTCCTTCAATCCGTTCAACACTGACACTGACATCCCGTGTAGTACCAGAAAACAAGTCTAGTTATAAGAACAAGAGTAACCGTAACTTCACCTCTTTCCAATGTCATCCTGTCACAATTAATTATGTTACAGCTGCTGCAACCATTTTTATAACAAAGTTCATCTCGTTAGCTTTCCGTCGCTTCAAACGAAACTCAAATCGGATGTCCAGAACTCCAGTTATGAATTTTAGAAGTTCTGCCGCTATTCAGCAATTTTCCTGCGTTTTGCTTACGAGAATCTCGCTCCAAAACTCATTCTCTTCAACTCGATCACATTCCAAACAGCCCCTTATCATATCTCTTTGCTTCCAAACATTCTTATAACTTGAGCAACACATTCCTTCACCGAAGTTCGATTTCTGAAACATTACGACCGCAGTCCTCTTTGCAAACTTGCAGCTGAATCTCTTCCGAGACGTAAAGCTACTCAACTGACATCTTCGCAGTACACCAGTAGAGCTGACACATCGCAACTTTCCAATTTCCTTCTCTTACAATAATTGTCAATTACCTCTAATCATCTTCCTTCAAGATGTTCCAACTCAATTACCAGTCAAGTCTTAATTCCAAGTCACCTTCAACTCGGGAAACAACAAACTCCAACAACACTTGTACTGTTGCCAACAACAACCTACTGAATCATTCATCTTACAACTGAAACATAACCGAGAAGCGAAGCTTCTCCCCCACTTGTTTCAAACCAACTTCCGCAACAAACAACCAAGTACCGACAGTGATTCACTCACATGTCGCGTACCAAGGAGTAAAATGCCGACAATATACAACTGTCGCGCAACTCAACTGACTCAACAATTGGCCGGACGGACCGACCTGCTCTGATACCACTATTGTAACACCCTTCTAAACCCCACGGCAAATTAAATAATTTTATTCAGAGTACATGAAATAAGGGTGCCACAATTCAAAATAAATTAAAACATCGTTTAGTCATGTCATGCATTCACTGAGGCAATTCTCATTAATTAGAACAATTCATGTCAACACAGCGGAATTAAACCAAACAGATTAAGTTTAACATCTTTCAAACTAATCCTTCAAACACCACAACATAACTAGAGTTATAAAACATAAACTCTAAACATCGCATCCCCAGTGTTACAAATATCAGAGCATGACACTTGACGCTAACTAGACAACTGACTCATGAGCTAATCCTCACCGAGTCGAACAGCCGCTATCCTCAATCTGAAAAATGTCAACAGTAAGGGTGAGTCTCATTCACAACTAAACAATGTTATCAGTTCATAAACGATAGAACATCAACAGTACAATATTCACCCAACATCAACATATATTCAGGCAAGTTTTATCATCATAAACAACCAACACATCATCAATATTTATAACACTGGAAAACATCCAATCATGTTATAAAATCATGCATATGAATGCAACTGACACTATGCATGTGGTACCAATCATCATCAAATGGGAATAACCCATGACCGATCCAACATCATCAAGATACGGCCCTGCCGGCACAGATTCCACACAATGGGAATCATGCCCTTCACTGATCCAACACACCCTTTATGGATTCAGTATCACCAATGAACATGAATGAATGCAACATATATGAACATACTTATACCATCGTCAAGTCTAATGAGTAACATCATCAAATACTCATTTCATCATAATCATCATCATCATCATCATCAAGTATGTTTATATATATGCATCATTCAATCACAATCACATCATTAGTCATCAAACAATTATCACATGATCACATCATCAACATTATAATCATGTTATCACAACATCGCCACTTCAATCATAAGAGAAGCATCATCATATCTCGACTCATCACACAATGCATACAACAATAATACATTCCACAATTATGTACCAAGTACATCAAATCCACACAACAACAACAACATGGGATTTACATCATCATAATACTACGTCTAACACATCCATTACAATTCAACATATTTGAATTATCCACCATTGGTATAACATACATTCATCATGTAACAATCACAACAATACATAGAATTTATCATTCATCAATTCCATGTATCACAATTAGCACATAACACACAATCTCCATACATGTTATTCTTAAATAACATTAATCCATGACATACCTAGATACGATTACATGTCATTTTCAAAATCACATAATAATTAAATTATTTAGTGCTAATTAATTTATTTTAATCATAAAGAGCATTCCGTTAGCTTTCTAACGCTTCGAACGGCACCCAAAACGGACTTACGGATCAAAAGTTATGAGTTTTATAAAAACAAGTATTTTTCGAAAACGTACAGCGGTAACCGATTACCCAAACACCAGTAATCGGTTACTGAGACTCAAAAACTCAATTTTGCTGTTTTTACTATGGGTAATCGATTACACCCCTTTCGGTAACCGATTACTTCGTACCTGCAACCCAAAAACCAGTTTTCAGCACCTTGAATCCCCCCAAACATCCCCCAATCGAACCAATATGATTGTACACGAAAAACAGAGGGATTTCACATGCAATATGAGTTATATCATCAATCAAACAACACTTTTAACATCATCAATCATTACCAACAAGTAATCACACAAAGTTCACAAAATTGAACCTAAATACCAAAACCCCAACCTAGAACATAATCTCTATCGAATCAATAGTATACAATTTCAATCCTAACGCGTATGACCCGATAATAGAGGTTAATCGGAAGAGTCCCCCCTTACCTTAGCCAAAGATTCTTGATTGGTCTCTCCCTCCATTGCTCCTCTTCACGCACCAGCTTCCCAATCCCTCATCTCCTCTGCTCTGCTTTTCACGTTCCTTTTTCCTTTCTCCCAATTTTCCTTATTTTTATGAAAAATAACATTTTAATTAGTAAATGGCTTTACTAACATAGCACCCCCCTTTTACTAATACCACACTTGGCCCAATACTACATTTTATTATTTATTCCCACATAATTCCAATAAAATGCTAATTCAAATTAATTAATTTAAAACTTAATTAAATTAATTAAATAAGAAATTTTGGGATGTTACAACTCTCCCCCACTAAAAGAGTTTTCGTCCTCGAAAACATATCTCAACGGAAAAGTTTCAGATATAGTCCTTCATCTGACTCTCCAGTTCCCAAGTAACATTTGCCTAGACGATCCTCAAAATTCATCTGACATAACCAACAGGAAGCACATCTCGCGCATTCAATCTCAGCTCTTATGTCGCATTTGACCACCCAAAGGCGTACCACTTGCTATATCTTCCAAAGGTTAATAACAATAGAACAGTTGAGGTACAACCCATACAATACGCCCAATAACTGAATACTATAATTACGCAACCATGGTATGATCACATTGATCAACACTGCAGTAATGCATTCCATCTACCAAACGTATCGATCTTAAATATACTTTCCATCTGAAAGATAAAATAATACTTACACTTTTCACCGACTGCTTCCTTCAAGAAACTCAATACTCATATTCCCATATCATTGAATTCCAATTTTCTGACTCCTCTTAAGTTACTCCATCAACTACCCAACACTTTACATTCCGCTTTTTCCGCACTACTCTGATTACTCATCATAATCATCTATACCAATTAGACTTCTGAGTTATGCCCAACTCTGGCCCTCTTTACTCGTTCGTTCAAGAATCATTCCTTACCATCCATGGTACTAATTCACTACTCAGCAATCCTTACTCGTATCCAATGAAAACCAATTCCTGATTTACTTCCTCTATTTAAACATCCTAACCATCAGAACAAGTACACACAAGTAATTATAATCACACTCGTCAGCCTCAACACATCATAGTGAGTGATTATTTCCACGGCTTAGTATTCATCACATCTTATACCATTAAGGTAACAAAACAAGCTTATCTCTTCTATATGATTCCATCTACTACCGACAAGAGATTTAGGGTGATCAAGTCCTAAATTTGTCAATACTAGTTGAAAATCATATTTAAGCATAAACCATCGTTACTACATAATAGTGTCCATTTCCGAGTTTGCACCCAAACTCATTAACATCGTCATAGTTCAATAATTCACTACGGTGTCCTTCTTCTAGAATATTCTTCCGAAGCTCAAAACATCAGAAACACAAATCCAATCGCTCAACCTTATTATATTATTCCCGTCGATTCTGAATTCACCGCCTTTACCTTGGTAATTCAAAGTCAACCTATCGATCAACTCGTCATCATCTTTCTGAACTTTTCTAATCTCGTTAAGAATACCACTAGTCAGCCTTAGCATACCCAAACTAACACTATTAGGATCACCTTCACATACCAACTCAAGTCTCTAAATTGTCCAATTAAATCCAACTCATTCATCATTAGCACCGACATTTTAAAGACTTCTTACGCAACACAATAGCACAACATTCATAACTCGTGGTTTTAATCCAAATTCTATTACATCCTTCACGTCCAAATATCATCCCACTCGGAATCTCAACAAAGTCTTCCTCACGTAAACCAATGTTAGAAATTCCCTACAATTCTTCTTTTATACCCGTCGTTACTTTGGCATCACAATTACGACTCCAATTGTTCCCAAAGTTTATTTCACCTTTACTACTAATTCACTTCTCACTAAAATCCATCGGCCGTCAGACCATCTTTATTACCGAACATCTCATCAACAACATGTTCCACTCAATTTTGTTTCAAACAATCACGGTAGTAGGCATTCTTATTCAACAAGTTTCACGCTTCCATAACCGACTTTAGAACCTCCCCTCATAGGATCACTCTACTGTATTAATAACTCCCCCATAAGGTAGAACATAATTTCACCTCTTCGTAGGTTCAAACGACACATAATTCCGACACTCGGAACTCAAGATATGAATTTTCCAATCGTTATCCGAAAATGCAACACCGACGCCATACAGCAACACTTTAAACGATATTTCCAAAACTCCTCAAATGGTACATTTAATTCCTAAAATTACTTCTCAACAAACCTTCTAATTATTCCTTCAATCCGTTCAACACTGACACTGACATCCCGTGTAGTACCAGAAAACAAGTCTAGTTATAAGAACAAGAGTAACCGTAACTTCACCTCTTTCCAATGTCATCCTGTCACAATTAATTATGTTACAGCTGCTGCAACCATTTTTATAACAAAGTTCATCTCGTTAGCTTTCCGTCTCTTCAAACGAAACTCAAATCGGATGTCCAGAACTCCAGTTATGAATTTTAGAAGTTCTGCCGCTATTCAGCAATTTTCCTGCGTTTTGCTTACGAGAATCTCGCTCCAAAACTCATTCTCTTCAACTCGATCACATTCCAAACAGCCCCTTATCATATCTCTTTGCTTCCAAACATTCTTATAACTTGAGCAACACATTCCTTCACCGAAGTTCGATTTCTGAAACATTACGACCGCAGTCCTCTTTGCAAACTTGCAGCTGAATCTCTTCCGAGACGTAAAGCTACTCAACTGACATCTTCGCAGTACACCAGTAGAGCTGACACATCGCAACTTTCCAATTTCCTTCTCTTACAATAATTGTCAATTACCTCTAATCATCTTCCTTCAAGATGTTCCAACTCAATTACCAGTCAAGTCTTAATTCCAAGTCACCTTCAACTCGGGAAACAACAAACTCCAACAACGCTTGTACTGTTGCCAACAACAACCTACTGAATCATTCATCTTACAACTGAAACATAACCGAGAAGCGAAGCTTCTCCCCCACTTGTTTCAAACCAACTTCCGCAACAAACAACCAAGTACCGACAGTGATTCACTCACATGTCGCGTACCAAGGAGTAAAATGCCGACAATATACAACTGTCGCGCAACTCAACTGACTCAACAATTGGCCGGACGGACCGACCTGCTCTGATACCACTATTGTAACACCCTTCTAAACCCCACGGCAAATTAAATAATTTTATTCAGAGTACATGAAATAAGGGTGCCACAATTCAAAATAAATTAAAACATCGTTTAGTCATGTCATGCATTCACTGAGGCAATTCTCATTAATTAGAACAATTCATGTCAACACAGCGGAATTAAACCAAACAGATTAAGTTTAACATCTTTCAAACTAATCCTTCAAACACCACAACATAACTAGAGTTATAAAACATAAACTCTAAACATCGCATCCCCAGTGTTACAAATATCAGAGCATGACACTTGACGCTAACTAGACAACTGACTCATGAGCTAATCCTCACCGAGTCGAACAGCCGCTATCCTCAATCTGAAAAATGTCAACAGTAAGGGTGAGTCTCATTCACAACTAAACAATGTTATCAGTTCATAAACGATAGAACATCAACAGTACAATATTCACCCAACATCAACATATATTCAGGCAAGTTTTATCATCATAAACAACCAACACATCATCAATATTTATAACACTGGAAAACATCCAATCATGTTATAAAATCATGCATATGAATGCAACTGACACTATGCATGTGGTACCAATCATCATCAAATGGGAATAACCCATGACCGATCCAACATCATCAAGATACGGCCCTGCCGGCACAGATTCCACACAATGGGAATCATGCCCTTCACTGATCCAACACACCCTTTATGGATTCAGTATCACCAATGAACATGAATGAATGCAACATATATGAACATACTTATACCATCGTCAAGTCTAATGAGTAACATCATCAAATACTCATTTCATCATAATCATCATCATCATCATCATCAAGTATGTTTATATATATGCATCATTCAATCACAATCACATCATTAGTCATCAAACAATTATCACATGATCACATCATCAACATTATAATCATGTTATCACAACATCGCCACTTCAATCATAAGAGAAGCATCATCATATCTCGACTCATCACACAATGCATACAACAATAATACATTCCACAATTATGTACCAAGTACATCAAATCCACACAACAACAACAACATGGGATTTACATCATCATAATACTACGTCTAACACATCCATTACAATTCAACATATTTGAATTATCCACCATTGGTATAACATACATTCATCATGTAACAATCACAACAATACATAGAATTTATCATTCATCAATTCCATGTATCACAATTAGCACATAACACACAATCTCCATACATGTTATTCTTAAATAACATTAATCCATGACATACCTAGATACGATTACATGTCATTTTCAAAATCACATAATAATTAAATTATTTAGTGCTAATTAATTTATTTTAATCATAAAGAGCATTCCGTTAGCTTTCTAACGCTTCGAACGGCACCCAAAACGGACTTACGGATCAAAAGTTATGAGTTTTATAAAAACAAGTATTTTTCGAAAACGTACAGCGGTAACCGATTACCCAAACACCAGTAATCGGTTACTGAGACTCAAAAACTCAATTTTGCTGTTTTTACTATGGGTAATCGATTACACCCCTTTCGGTAACCGATTACTTCGTACCTGCAACCCAAAAACCAGTTTTCAGCACCTTGAATCCCCCCAAACATCCCCCAATCGAACCAATATGATTGTACACGAAAAACAGAGGGATTTCACATGCAATATGAGTTATATCATCAATCAAACAACACTTTTAACATCATCAATCATTACCAACAAGTAATCACACAAAGTTCACAAAATTGAACCTAAATACCAAAACCCCAACCTAGAACATAATCTCTATCGAATCAATAGTATACAATTTCAATCCTAACGCGTATGACCCGATAATAGAGGTTAATCGGAAGAGTCCCCCCTTACCTTAGCCAAAGATTCTTGATTGGTCTCTCCCTCCATTGCTCCTCTTCACGCACCAGCTTCCCAATCCCTCATCTCCTCTGCTCTGCTTTTCACGTTCCTTTTTCCTTTCTCCCAATTTTCCTTATTTTTATGAAAAATAACATTTTAATTAGTAAATGGCTTTACTAACATAGCACCCCCCTTTTACTAATACCACACTTGGCCCAATACTACATTTTATTATTTATTCCCACATAATTCCAATAAAATGCTAATTCAAATTAATTAATTTAAAACTTAATTAAATTAATTAAATAAGAAATTTTGGGATGTTACATTATATGCGTGTTTATGTCTTATCCACATCCATTGATGTAATAACTCCTCTCTTCTTCTTTTTTCTTTCTCATTATTTTTTTTGGATAAGACATGATGCAAGAATGCACATGATGCATGGTGAATGCCACAATTATTTGAGATATATAAAAAAATAATGAAAGCGTACAGTTAAACACATAAGCATATAAGCCCTAGGTTCATAGGTTCGACGTAACGGCTTAAGAGCCTACCCTTTCCACGGGAATGTTCTAGAAGGTCTCATGGGATTATTCGTAGCCGCCGAGACTTTTTGTCTCTTTGGATTTTGGAACAACTCATTGGTCCATGAGGTTCGAATTTTAGGGGTTGGTTCCCAGAGAGATAAGCTAAATACCCAGTCCAGCCCTCAACAAGGTCGAGCCTCGTATCAGACCTTTCCGAATATTTAACCCACTATGAGTGGAATTATAATAAGACTCGTAGACTATGTAATTCCCCTCTGGTCATTATTATAATTCCCACGCTTAGGTTTAACAACAATCACATATAAAACCCAACAGTGCAAATTATAACAATTAAGCTTTTTATGAAAACAATAAATAAATAAATAAAGAATTAAATATTTATTATTTAAAAAAATAAACCTTCCCCCAAACCCTAAAAATGGCAAATTGCCAAACCCTAATCGTTCGCCACAAACCTAAATAATTTGCCAAACCTAAACCCTCTCAAGCCTTAGGAGCATAATAATTCACCATTGATGATTTTCCCCAGCAGAGTCGCCAGCTGTAGCAACCTGTCCTAAAAATTAAGCTTTTAGAATCGCCACCTATTCTGAAGGGCAATAGGAAACCCTACGCAGTTTAGAGATCTGGATAAGTTATTATAATCAGGTCGATGGAAGGTGTTAGGCACCCTCAACCCTTTCCTACGGCTTTGAATCTAAGGTAACTTTTTATGGCTAAATTTATTAGGGTTTAATAGCTAAAGAAGTGAATAGGGGAAAAATTGAGATTTTAGGGAGGGGGACTCGCCTTGGTTATCCAAGTGCCTACGTATCTCCTTAGGGAGAATCAGAGTCAACGTAGTTCGGGCACAGGATTGTACGCCTTAGAATTGATTATGGAGGTTTGAAGGCTTTTTGAATGGCCTATCCCAGTTTTGAATTTGTGGTTTGAAAGGCATTTTGAATTGCCTAGGATAAAAATCCGTAGTGTCGTGGTTTAGTGTATTTTAAATGTTTGGGCGTACAACCCTGATTTAATTTGTTACTATTAGATTCGGTGATCGATAGATTCGATCAATATAGCTAACAGATTGAGGGGCATTGCTGGTTACTCAGATTGATAGATTCGATCATCGTGGGCAGCAAATTAATTGTGTTTTAAATTTTAGATATTTTTCATCCCTCGTCTAAAGCGACTAATAGATTTAGTCGGGTCGAGGAGAGAATTACTTTAGAATTATTACATTTAATTAAATTGATCCAAATTATTTCTCGCCTAATGCGACTAATGGGTTTAGTCGGTTCGGGGAGAAAATTATATTGAATTATTAAAAACAAAAAGACATTAAACAATTATCAAAGTTATTAAATAAATATAAAAAAAATTAATTTAGTTTTTATTAATTAATTCTTTTATAGTGCAGGGGGGTGTACTTTGTGTTGGGCCAATAAAACCAGGGGGTGTGATTAGTATTGGGTTAAGCCCATTAGGTTTCTAGCGCAGGGGGGTGTTGGTTTTCTTTAGGGTAATAACTGGAGTGTGCGAATAGGAGCTGGGTTTTGGCCCATAGAATAATCCAAACCTAAGCCCAAAACGACATAGAGGGGGGGTCTGTTAGGATTCAGTGTGGCGCCAGTGTGCGACTTTGGTGGGCATTCAGGATCATGGCCGTTAATCTAAATCTGATGCTACATGGACGGTTTGCATGCGTTTCAAATTGGGGTATATGATATACGCAACGAATCATGTTCGTACGCGTTAACAGGCGGCCATGAGAAGGCCACGTGTTCTCCACCGAGACAAGGATGGGGTTATCCCTCGTCTGTCTCTCCTCTCCCTCTCATTTCTTTCCTATTTTTCTCTCTCTAATCTCCCCTTCTCTCTCTTCGTTTCTCAAACAAAGACCCAGGAACGCAAGAACAATCCATCGCCCCCGCCGTGAACCACCCTTAAACCACCGTGAGCCCCAGTTTTCCGATGAAGATTCAGATGAATCTTCATCGTTTTTCCCCCACACACCCATATCCTAAACCCAGAATCTTCACTGAACCCAGAACTTAAAGAACCCTAACCCTATTTCTATGAACCCTAACCCTTAAAATCCAGAAAATCTAACAAAACATTCATCGATAGTGCAATAGATCCAGAAACCTAAGCTAAGAGTCCAAGTGTTACCTTTAATCTTGCTTTCAGGAACGTGTAACCTCCCTCCTAATCTCCCTTTCCCTTCTTCTGTTTTGCAGGTTAAATCAAAGACGAAGAAGACGTTGAGTTCGCGGCGACGAAGGGTTTGTGTTCGCGGCGGCGCACAAACGTTTTTTTCAGAAAAAAGCCAATCCCCTCTTCTGTTTCTTATTTCTTCTTTTATAGGCTTAGGTTAGATCAATTTAGGGATGAATAGATTTAGGTTAGAGATTTGATTAGGTTAGATTAGATTCATTCTCAGCAGATTTGATTGTACTATTGTTTGATTTTATGTTAAGATTTGATTCACTTTGTATTTTGATTTTATTTTTGTTAATCTTAGATTCAATTTGCGTTTTTGTTTGATCCGGAATTTGATTCTGCTTCTTTGGGCCTGGGTAATAGCATTGGCTTAGGGTTTCCGGTGGTTGGAGGGAGCGGCCGCCGCTGGTGATGCTAGGGTTTGGATGGTGAAGATGATGAATAGTGACCGGGTCGATTTGACCCGGTTCACTACCCTGGTCCATGCAACACAGAGAACCGGCCCATAATCCTTTTACTTTTTTTTTGGCCCAAACGCATGGCAACAACAATCCACAAACAAACAACAAAAAAACCAAGTAACTCTATTTTACTTATTTAATCATTTAATTAATTAAACAGTAAAATAAACTAATTAGCTGATAATATATTCCTAATAATAATCCAATGAAAATAACAATTAATAATATCCTAATAATTAACAATAATATGTTAATAATTCTAATACCAATCTAATTATTAATAGTAGAACTAATAATATTAATGTTAATAGTTAGTAATAATATTATTTGTTAAAAGGTTAGATAATGAGGAACAAATAGGCCTAACACAACTTGGATCTCCAACATTTGCTATTTACCCCTCCATTTTATTTTAGACCGAATTATACGGGAATTTTATAGGAGAGCGAGTTTAATAATAGGTATATCAAACCCTATGGCTCCTAATTTTTAACTCCCTTAAAAACGGAATATAACGGGTAAATTTTGGGGTATGACAGATTGTCAATAGCAGCAAAATAGAAAAATGCATAAAATAAACTCTAAACTAGAAATAGGAAATAACTAGTGAATCTAAAAACTAAAAATAAAAACTAGTCTTCTAATGATCAACATCTATCCACTTTTCTTGTTTTGCATATTGGGAGATATCGAATAAATGTGCTTGAAGACTTTGTCGAACTGAGAATTAACGGTGTCGATGAATTTGAAGAAGTGCATTTGTAAAGTGTTGATTTCATCGTGCATATGTTGGACTTCATGTTGTAGTGCATCGATATCTTGGCCATGTGTAATTGGGTGATAAGCATGCTCGATCCTTGGAGGAGCATTTCTTGGAGCCACAGATTCAACAGGTATATAACTGGGTGCGCTAAAGGGTTAGGAAGTTGTTGTTCAGGCTCAACGTCGGCCATATCCTCGGAATGGTCATCTTGCAAACCAGTAGGCGTTTCAGGCTCGTATTAAGGGACGGGTTTTTCCTCGGGCATAGGTTCATACTCAGGTACAGGCTTATCCTCGGGCATAGGTTCATACTCATAGTATCCGGGAGGAGTGTCAGGTTTAGAGTCCGATTCCCCTTCATGCATGTCATCATCCAAATGTTCAAAGGCTTGTGGAGTTTCAGGAGATGATTCTCTATCAGGAATTTGTCCATAATAAAGCCAGTTAGCAGGGTCGTGCACACTCGTCCTTGGATTGGGTAGGGTGAACTGATCCAGGACTTGGTTATCAATAAGGAGCTCAAACTTATCAGGACCAAGGTTTCCAATGATACGTCTATCAAAACCAAAATGAATGTTCATGGATTTATAAGTACCAAGGGGTGTCAATCCATGAAGCGGTTGTCTCAGTCCTATCGCGTTTGCGATCATGGTGACGAATCCTCCGATCAGAATTGGTGAAACTTTGTCTTGCGTGATACGCTCGAAGTTTGCTAGCATGAAGGTAATAACATTGACTGGGTGATTCTGAGAAGCCCAAAACATGATGAATAACTCTTCTCTCGATACTTCAGTGATGTTCTCGAGCTTATCGAAAATGTAATGAGCTAAAATCTTGGGGAAATATCTGAAGGCCGGATTATGAATATTCTCGGAGTGAAACTCATGCTCTTCAGGATTATCATTTCCAGTAATTCTTCCCCAAAATCTCTCTAGCTCACGGTAGGCAAATAGTTCCTCTTGAACTACAGTAAATGCATCCATTCCGTTAGGAAGTCTGTCGCCCTCGGTTTTTTGCCATACCTCTCGCGGAGAGATACGCGAACTGACTCTTTTTTGTTTCTCCTTTTGTGTTTGAAAATCAGAGAGTCGCCATCGACCTTTTATTTTATCCAATTAAGGAAAGGTTTATAAAAGAAACAGAAAAAAGACCTTAAAGAAATTCTGGGTAAGGGGGTAGGTTATACAAAGGGAAGGTGTTAGCACCCTTTGTATCCATGGTTATCCACGGGCTCTTTAATTTGCTTAGCTCACTTGTTTTCAATTACTTTTCTATTGCCTTGAAATGCTCGTATGTGGTTTCAAATACCTTTGTAAATTGACTTTGTAATGATCCTTGTGCGGATGTATACAAAGTGTTTTTATCTTTCAAAAGATGTTTTGAAAAAAGAACGTTAACTTGGTAATGATCCTTGTTTGGATATATACAAAGTATTGTCTTTTTGAAAGTTTTATTTTGAAAAACAATGATATATGAGAGATTTGTTTGTTTTGATTTGAGCAAGCAAATTAGGAGATCTACCCTAAGTTATAAGGTCTTTATCCTATTTCCTTTAAAAAACTATCCTTTCACCGGATGTAAACGAAAGTTCGGTTTTGCATTTGAATTTGATTTTGATTTTGAAAAGTGTGATAAGAGAGATTACCTTAAGAGGTGCAAGTGTGATTGTGTTTGGATTCAGATATTTTTATCTTTGAAGTTAGTGATCTAACGATTCAATTTTTTATCTTTGACATACACGCAGTTTTATATGTGCTGGAAATTAAAATGCAGAAATGTAAAATGCGGAAAGTAAATCTACGCTATTACATCGATTGTGCAGGAAATGTAAACGACGCTATTTACATGAATTTGACAACCTATACACTTGATCTATGAATTTGAATTGCAAGAAAATAAAAGAAATGTTTTTGGATTTTTTTGGTGATTGATTTTAATTATAATTAATGCATGATTAATTTAATTAAAATGAGAAAAAGATGGAAATAAAATTTAAATCTAAAAATTAAGTTTAAAATATGTTCAAAATGCTTGTTAATTAATTTTAAAATACAACTAATTTTTTTGAATTTTTGAAATTGATTTTGAAATTATTAAGTTAATTAATACATAATTATACAAATAATTATACAAATAATTAAAACTTAAAGATAAAATTATCCTAAATATGTACAAAATTAGTCTATAATATATAAAATATATTTAATATAAAGAACAATTTTTTTTATGATTTTTTGATTGGTTAAAATAATTAAAAGATAACTATATGCATATTATCTAATTAATTATACAAAATATTTAAATTATGAACAAAAATAAAATATTTTTATATCAGAAAATAAAATATTATTTTAGAAGCCTAAAAATATTTTTTGTGTATTTTTTGGATTTTTAGAACTATTTTAAATTAATTTTGTAAAGAAAACAAAATAAAATGAAAATATTAAAAATATGATCCTGTGTGGTAATTAAACGAGGTCCATGCCATGGGGGCTCATTTTTAGGCGTTGGATATGCTGAAATCATGATCTAATGGCTTAGATTGTGAGGGAACATAATATGCTAGTGGGGGACATGCACTGAATCCAAGGGCATTCAAACTTCTGACTGGGCCCACACGCAGGTTGACCAGCGAATCAGAGGAAGGGAAAGTGCCACGCGAGCGGTCAACTTTTCAACCTCACTATTCATCATCTTCTTCCTTTTACCTGCGGAATTTCCTCCAGACTTACCTGCGGATTTTGCTTCCGAATCTTCAATCTTTTGAATGACCTACAAAACGAAAATAAAAAGGAACAAGGGCCACCTAGATCACCTAAATGGACCCTTCTGAACATGATAGCGTCGTTAGTTTTTTCATTTGGAGCTTGTATCATGGAGAACGAAAGCTTCACATGTTTGAAGCTCAAAAATGGTGGAGCTTCAAAACCACGTTAAAGCTTGCATGCGATCACTCAAACCTACTCTATATCATGCCATGAGTCCATGCAAATGGTTAGTTTTCATTTTAGTCAAGCATGCATACAAAAACGAAAGTTATATGTGTATGTTCATGGAAAACATCATACGCATGTTATGACTCTCATGGGACCAAACAAAAAGTTTATTCTTACTCTATATTACTTTAGGAGATGATTGGAAGTGTTTATTTATATTGATAATATTTGGAATATGGAAAACGAAAATTTTCAAAGTTATGGAATTTTTGAGAATTTTATGAAGTTTCTTGCTATGCCCCCTTGCTATTTTCGTGTCCCTCCCTATTGATGAAGTATGCTAGCCTTTATATAAGCCAAGAGGTGCTTAAAAACTAAGCTAGAAGCATTTATGTCTTTGTTGAAACTTTGATTTTTTTATATTAAAAATCTTTGAAACTTTGACTCAAGCTTGCTCTCCTTTACTTCTCTTGCCTTGTACTTCATTTTGCTGCAGAAAATTAAAGATTCCTTGATGAGTCATGCTTAAGATTTAAGCTATGCATTATCCTTCCATTTTCCTTTTTCAATTTAATCTTAAATATGATAAAATTAAATCAAAAATGGAACAAATATGATGTGGGCTTTGTCTTGGTCGTGGGAGGCCCATTATATCATGGTAGACATGTTTGGATGATGAAAACTTGGCCCCATTTGGAAAAAAATACATTTTTGATCAATGTTGGTTTCATGCATTTTCCCAAAATTTAGCCAACTTCAAAAAGGTGTAAATCCCTCAATTTTTATCATATTAAGGAGATCTTGCACTTTTTGGAAACCTCAAAGAGTCCTCTAACCAATGTTCTTGGTCTCATGTCAAAATGATTTCCATGCTCCTTGTGTGTCCTTTTGAAAAAAGTGTCTTTTTGTTGACTTTGAAAATGACCTGTAATGTCTTGGTTCATATTTTTCAAATGGTGAACCTAATGACCATGGGACCAATTGCATTTTAAAGATAATTCAATTTCCTTCAAATTGAGCTTTGGTTTGAATTTTTTGGATGAAGGATGAGAGAGTTATGACCAGTCAAAGTTCAGTTGACTTTTTAGGAGAAAACCCTAATTTTGAATCTTAGGGTTTTGTTGATTTTTGATCTTTCCTTGATGAATTATGATCATCCAATGATCAAATGATGAATCCTTTGACAAAATATGGATGTTGACAAAAAATTTCATTTTTGACTGTCTGTTGACTTTTTTGGTCAAACGGGTCGTCTGTTGACCGTTTGAGCAGCTGACGGTGCGTCTGAGTGAATTGAAGTTTGAAAATTTGTATGATGGTACTTTGAGATATATGGAGGTCCATGAAATCCATTTGAGGTCTCAAAAACTTGTTTCTCCTGAAAAAACAAGAAACCCTAATTAGGGACTGTTTGTGTAGGAGACAGTTAAGCGTACCTGATTTTTGTGCAGTGCTGAGTCTCTGCTAATCATGTGATATTCATAAGACTTCTAGGACAAAAATCTTGGAATTTTGAAATGCAAATGTTTGATTTGATTGATGGTACAAGACACAGAGAATTGTGTTGTCAGCAGCTTGACTGTCAACTGACTGTTCAGGTATTAATGTAGCAGTTAGAGTGAAAAATCAACAGTCAAAGTTAATTTTCTTTTTGTTGTTTTTGTTTTATGTGAAAGATGAAAGTTTATTTACATGACTTGTTAAAAAACACAGACATAATAAATAACTAATATTTACTGTACGCGAGCAACATTACCGATAACAACCCTGAAAATCATTTAATGCATAGAAAAATAAATATTTGACTGGCAGAAAACACACAAAATATTATCTGAATAATTAAGCAATAGTATGACAAATAGTACAACATTTAATACTGACGGTACAAATATTACATACTATAATGAACAGTACGACGAGTAAACGATACATTTAAGAAATAGGAGATACGACAAACTTTAAAAATGACGATTGATAACCCATGCTACAAATAATGACATGTAGATGATTGGGAGTGTAAGCATCCCAGGTCCACATTTTTCAGGGCTATGTAGAAAGAAGAAAGACATGATTACCACCACAACGGTGATGACCATAAGGAAACACATTTCTATCCGCTTCGCCATTTTTGCCGGGGGAAGAAGAGAGAATGAATATGAAGTAGAAATTTGAGAGATGAGTTAGAATTTGATGTGAGATTTTTATGAAAAAAAATGAGAGTTATTTATAGAATGGAAAGAAGGATAGAGACGTTGGGGAATGAAGTGATTCCGTACAAAAGGAAAATTTGAGTGGAAGTAAGATTTGAAAGAAAGTGTATGATAATGTTGGGAAAAAGAGAGATGTATAGAATAAAGTTAGGATTTGATTTTTGAAAAAGAGATTTGAAAAGAGATTTTGAAAATAATGGAATATAGTACAAAAGTTAGTGGGAAACAAAAATTAGTAATAATTTACTTGTTTACCAGTATAGTCTGAACCCCGGACTCTGCGCCTGCAAAAGATTTAGTTCTGTACCAATTGCGTTAGTACTATTTATCTGTAAATAAATATCAAATAAATAGCGTGTGTGAAGTAATAAAAAGTACTTGGCGTTTGCGTAAGAGTAAATCCAACAGCGAGCCAAAATACCGTATAAAAAAGATTCTAAAAACCAAGTATTCATAAATCAGGATATGAAAATACAAGATTATATGAAACTCTTAATTTTTAGATTGAAGTTTTCTTGAAAAAAGAGGTGGGCAAATTTTGGGGTATAACAGTTGCCCCTATTCAATCTTCTTAAACCTGAAGAGATTTATTTGAAATCTGAAGGTAGAAGATGATTGAATATTTTAGATGCCTTGAAAATTTGCACTTACCTTGATCGGAAGAGATGTTGGAAGTTGTCTTTGAATGTTGTCTGAGAACTGTTGTTGGCAGATTGAAACATTACCTGAGATGGGCTTCTAGATGCCATCTGGCAATTGTGTTGATGGTTTATTCACAAGAATGAATCCATTGATTATATCTTGATGAAGGATTTGAAAACCTCTGCGTTGACTGTTTCGGAACCGTCCAAGGTTACCGCTTTGAGTCTAGGAGGATGATCGTTACGGAACTGTCCAAAGTTTTTCCGCTTTAGATTTTGAAATTTGATCGTTTTGGAACCGTCTGAGGTATCAACTTTAGATCTTTGATGGTAGATCGTTCTGGAACCGTCTGAGGTATCAGCTTTAGATCTTTGATGGTAGATCGTTCTGGAACCGTCTGAGGTATCAGCTTTAGATCTTCGATGGTAGATCGTTCTGGAACCGTCTGAGGTATCGGCTTTAGATCTTCGATGGTAGATCGTTCTGGAACCGTCTGAGGTATCAGCTTTAGGTCTTTGATGGTAGATCGTTCTGGAATCGTCTGAGGTATCAGCTTAGATCTTTGATGGTAGATCATTAAGGAACCGTCCAAGGTATCGACTTAGATTTGTGTTGCTTGTTTTTGAGTTGATAAGTGATTTGAAAAGAGAGATCTCTTCAGAATGAATCTTCGGCTTGATTATATCTGAGAGGAATGTTCGTCTGAATAGAATTCAGGGAAACACTGCATGTGATTGAGAACATCTTTGTTGAAGATATCCGTCTTCCTGAAAAAATCAAGTTAGTGATATGCAATGTTTATGATGCATGTAATGCATGCGTTTGTCATGAAACATTATATGTTGTGTATGTATGATGTATGATGTATGATGTATGATGTATGATGTATGATGTATGATATATGATGTATGATGTATCAAGCTTCAGGTTGTGAGAATAAATCCCTGCTAGTCATCTGGAGATGAAGGTATTGTGATTGTTGATGATCTTTTGTCTTGTTTGAGTACCCTCGGCTGGGAACCCTTTTTGAGAACCATGGTACTCTGTTGAAGGATCTTCGAATACCGTTCGGGGATAAAAGGTAACTGGAAAGTTCTGATTTTGATGCCCTTTTAAGTGGGAATGAGGAAGATGCATAATCCTCCGATGCACTATTTGACCAAGTCCTGATGTGGAGATCACACCTTCTGGGGATAGTAATCTGGAACAGCCCTGCTGGGGGATAAGATTTCTCGAATCACTTTGCTTGGAAAGAAAAATCTTATCGAGGAATTTGCTGAGAAATGTATTTCTCTTGGGGATTTTTCTTCGGATGCTGGTTTCGGAATGATGTCCAAGTGATTGGGACATTACTTGAATGCTATTCCTGTTATTTCTTGGTAAACATCAATCATATTCAAATGCACATGTTCATTCAAATTTATCATTGGGACGTTTACGTATTCAAAACAGAAAAAGTGAAAATGTTGATTTTGAGCCTAAGCTGCATTGATTTTTGAAAAAGAGCCATGATAGGCTGATTAGTACAAGGAAACAAAAATCCTAGTAGTAGGAAATTGTCATAAAGCTTTGAAAAGTGTTTATAAAGATAAATAGCTATGTGAAAACAATCCAGTCAAGTTTCAATTCTGCTATTGCCAATCTGTCTTCGAGCATCTCATCCCTCACTTGTTGGAAGAAAGTGATTGGACTGATCGGTGTCTTCGATGTATTGAATCTTGACGGTGAGTAGGCAGCTGAACGGAACATAGTTGTACGCATTATTCCCTAACTTTTGCCTAGGCTGCCCTTTCAGGTTTTCAGCCTACCGGGATAATTATATTTTTTTTGGTCTCTAACTTTTACCTGGATCGCCCTTTCGGGTTTTCAATCCACCGAGACGCTCATTTTTTGCCTAAGTTGCCCTTTCAGGTTTTCAACTTAGCGAGCTTTTCATCAAGCGAAGTACTTTTTGACTATGTCCGCATTCACAGGGTGTGGGAAATCCTCGCCATCCATAGTGGTAAGCAACATGGCACCGCCGGAGAATATTTTCTTGATTACAAATGGTCCCTCATAAGTGGGAGTCCACTTGCCTCTGGGATCACCTTGTGGTAAGATGATGCGTTTGACATCCAAGCCACTAGTTTGGTATGCCTGACTTTTGACTTTCTTGTTGAAGGCATTAATCATGCGCTTTTGGTACAACTGACCATGACAAATAGCTGCGAGCCTCTTCTCATCAATCAAGTTTATCTGGTCCAACCGAGTCTGAATCCAATCGTCTTCGTCTAGATCGGCTTCTTTCATAATCCTTAGGGAAGGAATCTGAATTTCAATTGGAAGAACTGTCTCCATACCATAGACTAAGGAGAATGGAGTTGCCCCTGTTGAAGTACGCGCAGATGTGCGATAACCATGAAGAGCAAAAGATAACATCTCATGCTAGTCTTTGTAGGTTACTATCATCTTTTGTATGATTTTCTTGATGTTTTTATTGGCAGCTTCCACTGCGCCATTCATCTTTGGTCGATATGGAGAGGAATTATGATGCTTGATCTTGAACTGTGTGCAAAGTTCAGTAATCATTCTGTTGTTTAGATTTGTGCCATTGTCTGTGATGATCCTTTCAGGGATGCCATACCGACAAATGAGATTGTGCTTGATAAATCGGGCCATAACACTTTTGGTGACAGAAGCAAAAGAAGCTGCTTGTACCCATTTAGTGAAGTAGTCAATAGCGACTAGGATAAATCGATGTCCGTTGGAGGCAGTAGGCTTGATTTCTCCAATCATATCAATACCCCACATTGCAAAAGGCCAAGGAGCCGTCAGGACGTTTAACGGAACTGGAGGTACATGTACCTTGTCTGCATATATCTGGCATTTGTCATTCCACCTTTCCACTTGATCTTTCTTCAACAGTTTGAAGATCGGCACACAAGTAGTAGTCATATGGGCAATAAATCGGGCGATGTAATTCAGACGTCCCAAGAATCCTCTGACTTGTTTCTCGATACGAGGTATAGGCATTTCTTGAATGGCTTTGACCTTGGCAGGATCAACCTCAATACCTTTGCTGCTGACGATGAAACCTAAGAGTTTGCCGGATATTACTCCAAAGGTACACTTATTTGGATTCAGTTGCAACCTGTATTTCTTGAGTCTGTCAAACAACTTGTGTAGATGACCCAGATGTTCTTCTTCGGTGTTGGACTTTGCAATCATATCATCGACATAAACCTCTATCCCCTGATGAATCATATCATGAAACAGAGCTACCATTGCACGCTGATATGTAGCTCCTGCGTTCTTTAAACCAAAGGGCATTACTTTGTAACAAAAGGTTCCCCAGGGTGTCGTGAAGGTTGTTTTTTCCATGTCTTCGGGTGCCATCTTGATTTGATTGTACCCTGAGAATCCATCCATAAAGGAGAATCCCTTGCATTGTGCGGTATTGTCAACCAGTACATCGATGTGAGGTAAAGGGAAATCATCTTTGGGGCTTGCCCGGTTCAGATCTCTGTAGTCTACACACATTCTGACTTTCCCGTCTTTTTTAGGCACAGGCACAATGTTAGCTATCCAAGGCGGATAACTCACAACTTTCAGAAAACCGGCATTGAATTGCTTTTCAACTTCGTCTTTGATCTTTTTTGACATATCAGGCCTACTCCTCCGTAGTTTCTGCTTGACTGGAGTGCTACCTTCTTTGATTGGCAGGCGATGAACCACAATGTCCGTGTCAAGGCCTGGCATATCTTCATAGGACCAGGCGAATATCTCGACGTAGTCTTGCAACATTTGAATTAATCTTTGCTTGACACTGTTTTCTAAATCAGCCCCTATTTTGATTTCTTTCTTTTCTTCGTCGCTGCCCAAGTTGATAACCTCAATTGGTTCCTCATGAGGCTGTATAACCTTCTCTTCTTGTTCTAGCAGCCTTGCAAGTTCTCTTGGTACTTCACAATCTTCCTCACTTTCGTCCTCAGTTTGGTAGATCGGATTTTCAAAGTCATGACGGGCAATAGCAGAATCGTTATCGACTGGATCCAAAGTGAATGTGAATCTGCATTTTATTTATGTGGGTGTGTGTGAGAAAACATAGCTATTTGAAAAATGAATAAAGCAAAGAAAGAAAAAGGATCACCAAAATTTGAATATGCAAACGTCCCATGATTTTATTGAATGAACATGATCATGATATGACAAACCCTTATAAAAAGGACCAGTGTGCTTCGGGTAAGGCACACGGCTTTCAAGCTCATGGTTCGATAGTACAGGAACCATTTTTATCTTTGCACAATATAAAAAAAGAAAACAGGAAATTGCATTTACTCCTGATCAAAGGAGATCATATCCTCCGCTTCCCAGTTGTTCAATCCACTGTTGTGAGCAGAGAGTATCCAGATGTTCCAATTGCGGTTGTCTTTTTCATCTTCCACAGCATTAATTTCTCTAGTGGGGAAATGAGCTGGTGATCTTTCGGGATAAGTGATATACTCTGCTGGATACGAGAGCCCATGCTGAGATATCTCTGTTGGCTGAGCGAGATGCTCGATAAGGCCGTCCTATCCAGTCGGGATGATGTTTTGGATAGAGACTTGTGCATTCTGGTGAGGGGTGTATTCTGACAGAAAATAACCCTCGTAATTTGGTGTTTCCCTGGCTTCTTCAAGAGTAAAATTGTCGTCGTAATGTTCATCCCATCCAGTTGGGACAATGTCTTCAATGGCGACTTGTGAGCTCGGAGGAGCGGAATATTTTACCATAAAGTCATATTTTCCACTTGGCTCTCCTAGCGTATCCCATACTTCTTTAGGTGGATTTTGATATTGCTGAGTGCTGGGACTTGTGAGACTTTTGTCATTCTCAAATTGATCACCCCATCCAGTTGGGGTAATATCTTCCATAGCAATAAAAGAACTCTGAGGTGCGGTATACTGAAAATTATACCTGCCGCTTGGTTCTCCCAAAGTATCCCACATTCCCATGGGAAGGGGTGGAATTTCATCTGGATATGGTTGAATGATATGGTTCAAGAATACTCCATCGTCTTCAATAGCATTTACCCCTTGGCTGACGAAGTGTGACATTAATCCTCCAGGAGGAGGATCTTGATCATTCTTTTGATTTCCACTATCATAGCCCAGGCCTAGCTTATCAGACTTGTAAGGTACATCGAGGAGCTGTCCCCATACTGTGCAATCACCTTTTTTGATCACAGCTTTGGCATCTTTGAGAGAAGCCATAGTTGTAGTTGGAGTAGCAGAAATATGCTTGGTAGTGTCTGGAGAGACCAACTCAAAAGATTGGCAGGGAGTTTTGATGAATTCGTCATCTAACTCAACATACTTGGAATTGCTCAGGTGACTAACCACATATTCCTCTTCGCCATAAACTGTGACAATCTTTCCTTTTACTGGATACTTCAACTTCTGGTGCAGAGTAGAAGTTACAGCATTTGCCCCATGTATCCAAGGGCGTCCTAGTAAACAGGAATATGCTGGGTGAATTTCCATTACGTAAAAGATAGAATCAAAGATCTAAGAGCCCACTCTGATTGGGAGATTCACCTTTCCGTATATTGTTCTTGTTGACCCGTCAAAGGCTCTTACCACAACATCGCTTGGTTGTAACACAATTCCTTTGAAGTCAAGCTTTTCTAGTACTGTTTTTGGTAACACGTTCAAAGAAGAACCGTTATCTACCAGCACATGAGATAGAGTGGTGCCATTACATTCAATGGAGATATGTAGGGCTTTATTGTGATTTTTTCCAGCAGGGGTTAGATCAACATCAAAGAAACTGAGGCTGTTATTCACGGTTAGATTGGCAACACAATTCTCAAATTGATCGACTGAAATCTCTTGAGGCACATGTGCAGCTTTCAGGAACTTCATCAGAGCCTTGGCATGAGCTTCTGAATACCTTAGCAGAGACAACATTGAGATTTTTGAAGCAATGTGCCCCAGTTGCTCGACAATATTGTAATCACTCTTATAGATGATTTTCAATATTTCCTCCATTTCTTGCTTTGATGGATCCTCAGCAGTGATCTCCAACGGTATTTGAACTGGCTCAACTTGTAGCTCTTTGCCTCGAGCGTTGTCGTCTTGATTAGGAACTAGGACCTGGACTGGACCAGCAGCAATATTTGGAGAAATTTCTGGTGAAAAGATCCTTCCACTTCTCGTAATCTTGCTGGTACCCACAATATTATCCATAGTTGGAGTAGTTAACTTCGTGGCCTCTTCAGTCGAGGTATCCTGTTTGACTCCATGGACATAAACATTAGTGTCGTAACCCCATGGGACAGCTTTGTCTGAGGAGTATGGAAATGGAGTTGGGCTAGCAATGATTACTGATGCCACTTTGGGTGTAGTAGAAATTTTGAAAGGAGCCTTGGCAGAGATTTTGAATGGTAAGTTGGAAACCACTGAGACATCCTCTATTCTCATCCCGTTTGCAAAGACTTCGCATAACACGTCCATAAAAGGGAGCCTCTCAAACATAATGATACGGCGATCCATCCACTTTTGGATTCCCATTCTTAGATTTTCACAACCATTGGGCAGGTATGAGCAATAAAAGCAATCAGGGTCACAACCTGGAAAGTAACCAGCTTGGATTAGCTTTCCTTTGACTTCGAGGAGCGGAGTTGACAATTCGGTCACATCATAGATGTAAACAGTGTCTAGGATAGCATTAACAGTTTTGTCATGCTTTGGCATAGGTGCCGTGATGACATTTGGAGTTTCTGGAGGATCGAACTCAATTTCCCCAACATCTATCATGTCTTGTATTTTATTTTTCAGGGCCCAACAGTGATCTGCGTCATGTCCTGGACAGTTTGAGTGATACGCACATGTTGCATCGGGGCGATAACTCGGAGAGGAAGTGTGGACATTCTTTGGAGGGTCTTTCAATGTGATCAGATCTGCTTTTAGCAAATGCTGCAATGCCTGAGAGATTGGCATGTTGATTCTGGTGAAATTTCTTCTTGGCGCATCTGGTTGCCGCGTATATTTTGGTTGTTGATCCTTTTGAGGTGCAGATGCGGAGATCAGAACTGCCCCCACAGATTGGTGATACTCACTTTTGCGACCTTTCTGAATTTGCATTGTATTGACCTCATATTTTCCACTGATGGGCCTTTTTGTAGTACCAGAAGAAGAGCCTATTTGAATTTTCCCATTTTGAATGCCGCTTTCGACACGTTCCCCAGTCAATATCAGGTCAGTGAAACCTGATGATGAGCTTCCCAGCAAATGACTATAGAAAGGGCCAGTTAGAGTGCCCATGAACATGTCGACCAGCTCGCGATCAGATAAGGGTGGTTGAACCCTTCCAGCCATATCTCTCCACTTTTGTGCATATCCTTTGAAACTTTCTTTTGGTGCCATGGACATGCCCCTTAGTTGAGTACGAGTTGGTGCAAGATCAGCATTGTATTGATATTGTTTGTAAAAAGCAGCAGCTAACTCTTCCCAAGTATGAACTTTTGTACTTTCCAGCTGGTAGTACCACTCGAGTTGTGTACCCGACAGACTTTCTTGGAAGAAGTGAATCCACAATTTGTTATCCGTTGTGTGAGGTTGTATCTTCCTTACATAGGACCTCAGATGTAGTTTTGGGCAAGAAACTCCATCATATTTTGCAAAGACAGGAACTTTGAACTTTGGAGGGATAACAACATCTGAGACGAGTCCCAGATCATTGAAATCTAAGCCAAGTATTTTTTGTATCTCCATAGCTTTCATGCGTTCTTCCAATTGCTGGTATTTGTCATCATCCTGTTCGTCTCCAGAATGATAATCTTCTTCATTAGAAGAGAGAGAGGGTTTGGCAGAACCCTGGTTGCTATGATTGTGTCCTTGTTCACCATCACCGACTATTTCAGGGATCGGTGGCTTTTTGAACTTTTTGGCTGGGATTTTGATCTTTCTTTTCAGTTGGCTCAAGCCTACATATCCTTTGGGCTTCTTTTTCTTCTTGATCATCAGGGCTTTCAGTTCTTGTTGCCCCTTTGCTAGTTCAAGAATTGCCACTTGAACTTGGGCGTTTTGTGCTTCGAGATTCTTGATGCTTGTTTCAGATTCCATCTCTTCTAACTAAAATAAACAGCGAGGAGATGAGAAATCCGTCATGTGAACCTGTTATGCAATTTGTATGAATGAATGAAATGCATATGCAATGTTTTCAAGGATCTTAGAATTTAGATTTGTTAAAACAAAGGAGAAACAAACATTAGTTAGTTAAACAATTTATTTCTTTTTTTCTTCTTCTTTTTCTTCTTTGCCTCATTCGGGCTTACAAAATAAAAATAAAGAAAATGAAGGATCCCTCAGGTCTCCCATGGACGCTTTCTCTTTGCACCTAGGAATGTGTTGATCTGCTGCTCTTCTTGGAGTTGTCCGGTGAGCTCCAATAATCTTCTTTCATAGTCTTGACAGTGTGCTTTGAAGGTGTCTCTTTCCTCTTTTAGTTGAACCCAAGATTTCTACAATTCTTCCAGGTCAGTTGGCATATCCGGATGTAGAATAACTTGAGGTTCGTCACCTTCGACTTCTGGCTCAATAGTCACAGGTAGAATAGCGGGATATGGCATGATGAGTTTCTGAGCATGAGCCCACACCCATCTGAGGTAAGGTTCCATAGGAATAGAATTCCATTGCCCCAAAGTTTTGCTTTCTATTCTATAGACACTGCCCTATGCATGTATGAACCTTCGTCGGTGTCTATGGGAATCATCCTCGTAATCAAACGCAATGCCACGGATAATCATGTCATGAGGACCGTTTCTCCGTGCATATCCGAATTGGCGTAAAGCTAAAGAGGGATTGTAAGTGATGCCCCCTTTGATGCCAAGTAGTGGCACATTAGGTTACTCCCCACAATGATCAATGATAGTAATGTCTCTTTGAAAGAAGTTGTTCCACCGGATATCTGAATGAGACAAAGACATGATCCTGCGAGACCATTGCATCCTTTGTTCATTTCTCAACACTGATCGGGGAAGATGAAATGTAAACCATCTAGCCAGTAGTGGTATACAGCACATAAGAGTTCCTCGTTTATTCATGGTACGAGTGTGTAGAGAATGTAGAATGTCTCCCAGTAATGTTGGTACCGGGTTACGGGCTAGGAAAAGGTTGATAATGTGTATACTTATGAACTGGTCGGGATTAGGGAATAAAACCAACCCATAGATCAACAGAGCGACAACCTCCTCAAAAGCTGGATAACTTTTGTTTTCTAGTAGTAATCGAGCCTTTTCCATTAAGAACTTAGCAAGCAAACCCTGGATTCCACTCTTTGTTTCCCAATTGGACTCGATTTCTGACTTTCGCAAATGTAAAGCAGCATCAATGATTTCAGGTTTTGGAATCTTTTCTAAACCAGTGAAAGGTAATTGATCTCGAACAGGTAATCCAATTTGTTCAGAAAACTCTTCCAAGGTGGGTACTAACTGGTAATCAGGAAATGTAAAGCAATGATGTTCGGGATCAAAGAACTAGAACAGGACCCGTATCATGTCTTCTTCAAATTTTGAGGTAACCAAATGGAGTAGGTGACCATGCTTTTCAGTGAACTGAGCATTCCTGGGAAATTCTGATACTAAGTCTTTTAGTTCAGATGGTACCGTTGAGATGTTGATTCGGATGTAATCTCTGGTGGCGGGAGCCATTACCTGCAATAACAGAACAAAGGTAAACTCCTTGATCCTTGAAATGATTAGTGATAAAAATGATATGCTTATGGTTCATATGATGTTATGATGTCAAACATGTGACAAACACAAACAAATCAAACAATAGCCTAAGGTTTAAAGGCTTGCTTGAAGTTCAAAGGTGATACCCTCCCCACTGAAGTTGAGTTGGTTAAAACCTGTCCTAGAATAGTATTCGGGTTCTACAATCCTTGGAGGTAACATCTCAATACGGCGCTCGAACGGCCGATCAAAATATTCCTCGAGGATAACTAACTTCGATCAACTTCAAAGCTAGCCACTTAATAGGCCACAAGTCAAGTTCAACTAAAAGGTTCTAAGACAAATTAGTGTTTAATGACATTTCAGAAGCCTAATATACTCCTTGATCGTTTTCAAGGGACATTAGTATAAACCAAAGTATCGCACTAACGGTGACTACCAGATCAACCGTATCGGTACATGTCGTACAGTTTCCTTGGTCTATTGTCACATACTTAAGGTATCTCGAGATTCGGGTTAGAATCTTTCACACAAGCAAAATACCCAAACAAACCTTTGAAAAATAGAGCAGTCAAGTCAAACAATTGAAAACATCGGAGTGATCTATTCTCTAAAGGTAACCCCTTTTCAAAACATTTTGTTTTTAGAAAGTATGTCCCCAGCAGAGTCGCCAGTTCTGTCGCCCTCGGTTTTTTGCCATACCTCTCGCGGAGAGATACGCGAACTGACTCTTTTTTGTTTCTGCTTTTGTGTTTGAAAATCAGAGAGTCGCAACCGACCTTTTATTTTATCAAATTAAGGAAAGGTTTATAAAAGAAACAGAAAAAAGACCTTTAAGAAATTCTGGGTAAGGGGGTAGGTTATACAAAGGGAAGGTGTTAGCACCCTTTGTATCCATGGTTATCCATGGGCTCTTTAATTTGCTTAGCTCACTTGTTTTCAATCACTTTTCTATTGCCTTGAAATGCTCGTATGTGGTTTCAAATACCTTTGTAAATTGACTTTGTAATGATCCTTGTGCGGATGTATACAAAGTGTTTTTATCTTTCAAAAGATGTTTTGAAAAAAGAACGTTAACTTCGTAATGATCCTTGTTTGGATATATACAAAGTATTGCCTTTTTTAAAGTTTTATTTTGAAAAAAAATGATATATGAGAGATTTGTTTGTTTTGATTTGAGCAAGCAAATTAGGAGATCTACCCTAAGTTATAAGGTCTTTATCCTATTTCCTTTAAAAAACTATCCTTTCACCGGATGTAAACGAAAGTTCGGTTTTGCATTTGAATTTGATTTTGATGTTGAAAAGAGTGATAAGAGAGATTACCTTAAGAGGAGCAAGTGTGATTGTGTTTGGATTCAGATATTTTTATCTTTGAAGTTAGTGATCTAACGATTCAATTTTTTATCATTGACATACACGCAGTTTTATATGTGCTAGAAATTAAAATGCAGAAATGTAAAATGCGGAAAGTAAATCTACGCTATTACATCGATTGTGCAGAAAACGTAAACTACGCTATTTACATGAATTTGACAACCTATACACTTGATCTATGAATTTGAATTGCAAGAAAATAAAAGAAATGTTTTTGGATTTTTTTGGTGATTGATTTTAATTATAATTAATGCATGATTAATTTAATTAAAATGAGAAAAAGATGGAAATAAAATTTAAACCTAAAAATTAAGTTTAAAATATGTTCAAAATGCTTGTTAATTAATTTTAAAATACAACTAATTTTTTTGAATTTTTGAAATTGATTTTGAAATTATTAAGTTAATTAATACATAATTATACAAATAATTATACAAATAATTAAAACTTAAAGAGAAAAGTATCCTAAATATGTACAAAATTAGTCTATAATATATAAACTATATTTAATATAAAGAACAATTTTTTTTATGATTTTTTGATTGGTTAAAATAATTAAAAGATAACTATATGCATATTATCTAATTAATTATACAAAATATTTAAATTATGAAGAAAAATAAAATATTTTTATATCAGAAAATAAAATATTATTTTAGAAGCCTAAAAATATTTTGTGTATTTTTTGGATTTTTAGAACTATTTTAAATTAATTTTGTAAAGAAAACAAAATAAAATGAAAATATTAAAAATATGATCCTGTGTGGTAATTAAACGAGGTCCATGCCATGGGGGCTCGTTTTTAGGCGTTGGATATGCTGAAATCATGATCTAATGGCTTAGATTGTGAGGGAACATAATATGCTAGTGGGGGACATGCACTAAATCCAAGGGCATTCAAACTTCTGACTGGGCCCACACGCAGGTTGACCAGCTAATGAGAGGAAGGGAAAGTGCCACGCGAGCGGTCAACTTTTCAACCTCACTATTCATCATCTTCTTCCTTTTACCTGCGGAATTTCCTGCAGACTTACCTGCGGATTTTCCTGTGGATTTTGCTTCCGAATCTTCAATCTTTTGAATGACCTACAAAACGAAAATAAAAAGGAACAAGGGCCACCCAGATCACCTATATGGACCCTTCTGAACATGATAGCGTCGTTAGTTTTTTCATTTGGAGCTTGTATCATGGAGAACAAAAGCTTCACATGTTTGAAGCTCAAAAATGGTGGAGCTTCAAAACCACGTTAAAGCTTGCATGCGATCACTCAAACCTACTCTATATCATGCCATGAGTCCATGCAAATGGTTAGTTTTCATTTTAGTCAAGCATGCATACAAAAACGAAAGCTATATGTGTATGTTCATGGAAAACATCATACGCATGTTATGACTCTCATGGGACCAAACAAAAAGTTTATTCTTACTCTATATTACTTTAGGAGATGATTGGAAGTGTTTATTTGTATTGATAATGATTGGAATATGGAAAACGAAAATTTACAAAGTTATGGAATTTTTGAGAATTTTATGAAGTTTCTTGCTATGCCCCCTTGCTATTTTCGTGTCCCTCCCTATTGATGAAGTATGCTAGCCTTTATATAACCCAAGAGGTGCTTAAAAACTAAGCTAGAAGCATTTATGTCTTTGTTGAAACTTTGATTTTTTTATATTAAAAATCTTTGAAACTTTGACTCAAGCTTGCTCTCCTTTACTTCTCTTGCCTTGTACTTCATTTTGCTGCAGAAAATTAAAGATTCCTTGATGAGTCATGCTTAAGATTTAAGCTATGCATTATCCTTCCATTTTCCTTTTTCAATTTAATCTTAAATATGATAAAATTAAATCAAAAATGGAACAAAAATGATGTGGGCTTTGTCTTGGTCGTGGGAGGCCCATTATATCATGGTAGACATGTTTGGATGATGAAAACTTGGCCCCATTTGGAAAAAATACATTTTTGATCAATGTTGGTTTCATGCATTTTCCCAAAATTTAGCCAACTTCAACAAGGTGTAAATCCATCAATTTTTATCATATGAAGGAGATCTTGCACTTTTTGGAAACCTCAAAGAGTCCTCTAACCAATGTTCTTGGTATCATGTCAAAATTATTTTCCATGCTCCTTGTGTGTCCTTTTGAAAAAAGTGTCTTTTTGTTGATTTTGAAAATGACCTGTAATGTCTTGGTTCATATTTTTCAAATGGTGAACCTAATGACCATGTGAGCAATTGCATTTGAAAGATAATTCAATTTCCTTCAAAATGAGCTTTGGTTTGAATTTTTTGGATGAAGGATGAGAGAGTTATGACCAGTCAAAGTTTAGTTGACTTTTTAGGAGAAAACCCTAATTTTGAATCTTAGGGTTTTGTTGATTTTTGATCTTTCCTTGATGAATTATGATCATCCATTGATCAAATGATGAATCCTTTGACAAAATATGGATGTTGACAAAAAATTTCATTTTTGACTGTCTGTTGACTTTTTTGGTCAAACAGGTCGTCTGTTGACCGTTTGAGCTGCTGACGGTGCGTCTGAGTGAATTGAAGTTTGAAAATTTGTATGATGGTACTTTGAGATATATGGAGGTCCATGAAATCCATTAGATGTCTCAAAAACTTGTTTCTCCTGAAAAAACAAGAAACCTTAATTAGGGACTGTTTTTGTAGGAGACAGTTAAGCGTACCTGATTTTTGTGCAGTGTTGAGTCTCTGCTAATCATGTGATATTCAGAAGACTTCTAGGACAAAAATCTTGGAATTTTGAAATGCAAAAGTTTGATTTGATTGATGGTACAAGACACGGAGAATTGTGCTGTCAGCAGTTTGACTGTCAACTGACTGTTCAGGTATTAATGTAGCAGTTAGAGTGAAAAATCAACAGTCAAAGTTAATTTTCTTTTTGTTGTTTTTGTTTTATGTGAAAGATGAAAGTTTATTTACATGACTTGTTAAAAAACACATACATAATAAATAACTAATATTTACTGTACGCGAGCAGCATTACCGATAACAACCCTGAAAATCATTTAATGCATAGAAAAATAAATATTTGACAGGCAGAAAACACACAAAATATTATCTGAATAATTAAGCAACAGTATGACAAATAGTACAACATTTAATACTGACGGTACAAATATTACATACTATAATGAACAGTACGACAAGTAAACGGTACATTTAAGAAATAGGAGATACGACAAACTTTAAGAATGACGATTGATAACCCATGCTACAAATAATAACATGTAGATGATTGGGAAGGTAAGCATCCCAGGTCCACATTTTTCAGGGCTATGTAGACAGAAGAAAGACATGATTAGCACCACAACGGTGATGACCATAAGAAAACACGTTTCTATCCGCTTCGCCATTTTTGCCGGGGGAAGAAGAGAGAATGAATATGAAGTAGAAATTTGAGAGGTGAGTTAGAATTTGATGTGAGATTTTTATGAAAAAAAATGAGAGGTATTTATAGAATGAAAAGAAGGATAGAGACGTTGGGGAATGAAGTGATTCCGTACAAAAGGAAAATTTGAGTGGAAGTAAGATTTGAAAGAAAGTGTATGATAATGTTGGGAAAAAGAGCGATGTATAGAATAAAGTTAGGATTTGATTTTTGAAAAAGAGATTTGAAAAGAGATTTTTAAAATAATGGAATATAATACAAAAGTTAGTGGGAAACAAAAATTAGTAATAATTTACTTGTTTACCAGTATAGTCTGAACCCCGGACTCTGCGCCTGCAAAAGATTTAGTTCTGTACCAATTGAGTCAGTACTATTTATCTGTAAATAAATATCAAATAAATAACGTGTGTGAAGTAATAAACAGTACTTGGCGTTTGCGTAAGAGTAAATCCAACAACGAGCCAAAATACCGTATAAGAAAGATTCTAAAAACCAAGTATTCATAAATCAGGATATGAAAATCCAAGATTATATGAAACTCTTAATTTTTAGATTGAAGTTTTCTTGAAAAAAGAGGCGGGCAAATTTTGGGGTATAACAAAGTCCTAACAAAGCAGCAAAATCTCGAACACAATACTGATATTCTATTCCAAACAGCCCAAAGAGAATTATTCCCCTTTTCATTCCTTGTCCACAGTTTGGCAGATAGGTAAGTGAATTCAAGAATTCCAGAGTGAGCCTTCGGTAGGTACAAAATCTTCTTAGCAAGTGAGAGCCAGTCCAACCGATTTGTTTCAGCAAGTACATAACACTTTCTTCAATTCCTAATTTTTTCATAGTTGGGCAATGAGGTTTACAGACAAATCCATTTGTCTCTGAGCCAGCTTAGCATATCTTCATACTTTTCCTCTTCCTCTGAACACAACTTCCATATTGTCAATTTCTTGCATCGTTATCAGTTAGTAACTAAGTAAGCCTATAAGTTGAAAAATATAAAAATTAAGTCAGAATTTGCCTAGTGTTGGAAAAAGAAGAAAATTAAAAAGAAATAAAAATTGAAAAGAGATAACAAATTATAATAATAATTATAATTATAAAAAGATGAGATTTTTATAACAATAATTAAAATAGTGATTATAAATAAGGGTTAAATATGTTTTTAGTCCCTATAAAATTATCAAAAACTACTTTTAGTCCCTATTAAAAAAAAGTCGACTTTTAGTCCCTATAAAATTACTTTTGCACTCACTTTTAGTCCCTGTAGAGGGACTAAAACTGAGTGCAAAAGTGATTTTATAAGGACTAAAAGTCAACAATTTTTTTATAGGGACTAAAAACCAAAATTGGGATATTTACAGGGACCAAAAACTTATTTAACCCTATAAATAATTATAACAATTATTATAATTAAAGAGTGACTAAAAACATAAAAATTAAAATAGAATAAAAATAAAATAAAAATAAAATTTAAATTAAATTGTTAAAGAGAAATAAGAAAATTAAATAAAATAAAAATGAAAACGTGGGTTGTCTCCCACTAAGCGCTTTGTTTTATGTCGTAAGCTCGACGATTTAAACAAAATCATTTTATTTTGAATGAGCGGGCAGCTCGTCAAGATTGAAAAGTTGAATATTTTCATCGTTCTCGAGACGATGGTAATGTTTAAGACGTTGTCCATTTACGACAAAAGGTTCGACCGTTTTTCGCTTAATTTCTATCGCTCCGCTTGGAAAGATGTTAGTAATTTCGAAGGGACCAGGCCATCTAGAACGTAGTTTTCCAGGAAATAATTTTAGCCTAGAATTAAATAACATAAATTTATCTCCTATGTTAAAACTTTTCCTAGATATACGCTTGTCGTGCCATTTTTTCGTTCTTTCTTTAAAGATTTTAGCGTTTTCGTAAGCGTCTTGTCTAAGCTCTTCTAATTCGTTTATGTCAAGAATGCGTTTTTCGCCAGCGGTAGTGTAATTTAAATTTAATTTCTTAATGGCACAATAAGCCTTATGTTCTAATTCTACCGGGAGGTGACATGATTTTCCATAAACGAGTTTGAAAGGGGTGGTTCCTATTGAGGTTTTGAAAGCCGTTCTATAGGCCCATAAAGCTTCATTTAACTTGGATGACCAATCTTTTCTAGATATAGCAACAGTCTTTTCTAATATTTGTTTTATTTCTCGGTTAGATACCTCCACTTGTACGCTTGTTTGTGGATGGTATGGTGTCGCTATTCAATAATTCACTCCATATTTCCGAAGAAGTTTTTCGAGGATTTTTGAAATGAAATGAGAGCCTCCATCGCTAATTACTAGTCTTGGTACGCAAAACCTAGAAAGATGAGATTTTTAAATAGTTTGGTTACTACTCGTGTGTCGTTTGTACGGGAAGCGATAGCTTCCATCCATTTTGAAACATAATCGATAGCTACGAAGATGTATTTATTGCCAATTGATGATGGAAAGGGACCCATAAAGTCTACTCACCAGACGTCATATATTTCTACTTCTAAAATGCCTTTTTGGGGCATTTCGTCTCGTCTCGAGATGTTTCCAGTTCGTTGACATCTATCACAGTTTGTAATGGCGAAGTGAACGTCTTTCCACAGGTTAGGCCAATAGAGTCCGGATTGGAGGATCTTTGCACACGTTTTAGACGTGCTTACGTGACCTCCATATGGGGCTGAATGGAAGTGCGTTATTATACTTCCTATTTCTTCCTCAAGTATACAACGTCTAAAGATTCCATCGGGGACTCTCTTGAAAAGTATAGGGTCATCCCAATAGTATTTTTTAGGTCATGGAAGAATTTCTTCTTCTGTTGGTAACTTAAATCAGGAGGGAATACACCAGCGGCTAAATAGTTTACAAAGTCCGCATACCAGGGTTTAATGGTCATGGCAAAGGTGGTTGCGGCAAGTTCGTCGGAAGCGTTTCTTTCTAATTGAGCTATAAGCTTATCGTAAGGAAAATCGTCGTTAATAGGTACGGTTTCAGGTTCTAGGTTTTCTAAACGAGAAAGAGGGTCTGCTACGACGTTTTTTGTTCCCTTTTTGTCTTTGATTTCTAAATCAAATTCTTGCAACAGCAAGATCCATCTTAAGAGTCTCAATTTAGCATCCTTTTTAGTTAATAAGTACCTAATAGAGGCATGGTCGGTGTATATTATTATTTTGCCTCCTACTAGATATGAGCGGAATTTATCTAAGGCAAATACTACAACTAAAAGCTCTTTTTCAGTTGTAGCGTAATTCATTTGAGCTTCGTCCATAGTTATACTTGCATAGTAAATGACGTGAAGTTTCTTATCCTTTCGTTGACTAGGACAGCGCCTACAGCATAATCGCTCGCGTCACACATTATTTCGAATGGTTCAGTCCAATCAGGAGGTTGCATAATGGGTGCAGAAATTAATGCTTCCTTGAGGGTATTGAAGGCTTCTAAAAACTTTTCATCAAAGAAGAAATCGGCGTCCTTCATTAATAATTCGGTTAATGGTTTAGTTATTTTCGAGAAGTCTTTGATGAAGCGTCGGTAAAAACCAGCGTGTCCTAAGAAACTTCGTATCTCTCTCACGGTCTTTGGAGGTTGAAGATTTTCAATAACTTCTATTTTAGCTCTATCTACTTTAATACCTCTATTTTACATGATATGTCCTAGCACAATCCCTTCTTGTACCATAAAGTGACATTTTTCCCAATTTAAGACTAAATTAACCTTCACGCAACGTTCTAGAACTTTTTCTAAATTCGCAAGACATCCCTCAAAACTTTGTCCACATACGGAGAAATCATCCATAAAGACTTCCATAATAATATCCAGGAAATCGGCGAATATTTCCATCATACATCTTTGAAATGTCGCAGGTGCATTACATAATTCGAATGGCATTCGTCGGTAGGCAAAAAGGTTTCAAATGGGCAGGTGAAAGTTATTTTCAATTGGTCATCACGGTGGATTGGGATTTGGAAGAAACCAGAGTAACCATCTAAGTAACAGAAGTGAGAATGTCTAGGTAAGCGTTCTAACATTTGATGTATGAATCACAGGGGAAAGTGGTCTTTACGAGTGGCTTTATTTAGTTTTCTATAATCTATGCAAATTCGCCAACCAGATTCAACTCTTTTGGTTATAGTTTCACCCTTCTCATTTTTTATCACCGTAACTCCTCCTTTTTTAGGCACTACATGGACTGGGCTAACCCATTTACTATCGGATATGGGGTATTGTCGCCCTCGGTTTTTTCTCGTGAGATACGAACTGACTCTTCTTTTATTTTTTTGAGTTTTGAAAATCAGAGAGTCGCCACCGACTTTTATTTTATCCAATTAAGGAAAGGTTTATAAAAGAAACAGAAAAAGACCTTTAAGAGATTTTAGGTTCGGGGGTAGGTTATACAAAGGGAAGGTATTAGCACCCCTTTGTATCCATGGTTATCCATGGGCTCTTAATTGCATAGCTCACTTGTTTGAATCATTTGTCTTACCTTGAAATGCTTGTATGTGGTCTTAAAATACCTTTTGTAAAGTAACTTTGTAATGATCTTTGTGCGGATGTATACAAAGTATTTTATCTTTCGAAAGATGTTTTGAAAAAAAGATCTTTAACTTTGTAATGATCCTTGTTTGGATATATACCAAGTATTGTCTTTTTTTGAAAGTTTTATTTTGAAAAAAACAATGAATATGTGAAACATTTGTTGTTTTGATTTGAGCAAGCAATTAGGAGATCTACCCTAAATTTATAAGGTCCTTTCCCATTTCGTTTAGAAAATTCTCCTTTGACCGGATGTAAACAAAAGTTTGGATTTGTATTTGAAACAGTATAATTGATTTTGAAAAGAGTAACAGAGGGATTACCCTAAGAGGTGCAAGTGTGATTGTGTTTTATTTTCAGATATTTTTGTCTTTTGAATTTAGTGATCTAACGCTTCAGTTATTATCTTTGACATACACGCAGTTTTATATGTACAGAAATTAAAGTGCGGGAATGTAAAATGCGGAAAATAAATCTACGCTATTACATCGATTGTGCGAGAAATGTAAACTACGCTATTTACATGATTTTGACAACCTATACACTTATCTAGGAATTTAAATTGCAATAAGATAAAGGGAAGTATTTTTGGATTTTTTGGATGGTTGATTTTAATTAGAATTAATGCATAATTAATTTAATTAAATGAGAAAAAAGGTAGAAATAAAATTTAAACCTAAAAATTAAATCTAAAATATGTTCATATTGCTTGTTAATTAATTTTAAAATAAACCTAATTTTTTTTGGATTTTTTAAGTTGTTTTGGAAATTTATTAAGTTAATTAATATATAATTATTCAAATAATTATACAAATAATTTAAACTTAAAGAGAAAAATATTCTAAATATGTACCAAATTAGTTTATAATATATAAACTTAATTTAATTAAAAAGAAAATATTTTTTTTTGATTTTTTTGATAGGTTAAGATAATTAAAAAGCAAACATATAAATACATACTAATTAATTAAACCAAATATTTTAATTATTAAGAAAAATAAAATATTTTTGTGTCAAATTAATATAGCATTTTATCAACCTAAAAATATTTTTTGTGTATTTTTCTGATTTTTAAAACTATTTTTAAATAATTTTGCAAAGAAAATTAAATAAAATGAAAAATATAAAATATATATTAAACATGGATCATGTGTGGCCGATGGGAAAGTCCATAGCATGGACTAGCGTGTCTGGTGCGTTGGATTGAGTGAATGGATTAATCATGCGGTCACTGAAACGTAGAGCATGGCAAGAGCGTGGACAGCGTGACACAGGATCCAAAGGATTTGAAAAAGCTGGCGCGCACGTTCTGACCAACCAGAGCTTGCCACGCTTCATCTTCTTCATTTCAAATTTCTGCAACTGTAGGTAAAGGTTTTACCTACAGTTGTTTTCCGTCACTAAAGCCCCTGCACATTAAAAATCACAAGATATGCAATATAAGTACAACATGAGACCATGGATCGATTGTAAATGATCCACTGAACATAACCATAGCCTTATTTTTCCCTGATTTTGCCTTAAAAGAAAAACCCCATTTCGAGCTCATAAAACCCTAAAATGGCATATTCCTTAAACGTCCATGAAAATCAAATTTAAGTTCCAGAAACGTTCAAAGCACCTATCTAAACATAAATATGCATTTACATCTTGCTAAACATGCATGTATGATTATATTTTGGTAGGTTTATGTTTGAGCAAACCGTGAGCTATAGGTGCGTGTTCTTAAGGTTTCAATGCTTGCAATTGATCTGGATAGATTCAGTGAAGTTCAAAGAACGTGTTTGAGTGTTTAGTTGGTATTGAAATTAGCTTAAACTCAGAATTCGAATTTTGAATTTCTTTGAAATTTTCAAGTTGCTACAAGTATGATACAAGCATAGGATTGGCTTTGAATTCGTGTGTGTGTTATTGATGAAGTATCCTACTTCATTTATAAGCAATGGAGGAGCTGCAAAGCTAAGCTAAGAAGCATTGATTGCTTTTTGAACTTTTGATTTTTAAATATTAAAAATCTTTGAATTTTTGACCATGGCTTGATTTTCTTCACCCCTCTTGCTCTAAGCCTGCTATGTACCTTCATGCTGCAGAGTTGAATCACTCTTGATGGCTTTAGCTTAAGATCAAAGCATTGTATCATTATCTTACACCATTTCTTTTTTAATTTAACTTTATATTTAATAAAATTAAACTAAAAAAGAAATAAAAATGTTATGGGCCTTAGGTTGGTCGTGGGAGGCCCTTAACATTATTAGAATCATGTTTGGATCATGAAAACTTGGCCCCTTTTGGAAAAAAAAAAATTTTGATCAATGTTGGTTTCATGAATTTTCCCAAAAAATAGCCAACTTCAACAAGGCATAAATCCCTCAATTTTGATCATATGAAGGAGTTATTGTACTTTTTAGAAACCTCAAGATGTCCTCTACAAGCTACATTGGAAAATTTTTGCATTTGAAGAAGTTATCTTGATGTTATGGCCTTTGACAAAAAACCACTTTTTGTTGACTTTGAAAATGACCTGTAATGTCTGAGCTCATATTTTTCAAATGGTGAATCCAATGACCATGGGATCAATTGCATTTGAAAGATAATTGAATTTCCTTCAAAACAAGCTTTGGTTGGAATTTTTTGAATGAACGAGGAGAGAGTTATGGCCGGTCAAAGTTCAGTTGACTTTTTAGGAGAAAATCCTAATTTTGAAACTTAGGGTTTTGTTGATTTTTGATCTTTCCTTGATTAATTATGATCAACCATTGATCAAATGATGAATCTTTTGACAAAATATGGATGTTGACAAAAAATTTCATTTTTGACTGTTTGTTGACTTTTCGGTCAAATTGGTCGTCTCTTGACTGTTTGAGCTGCTGATTGTGCGTCTGAGTGAATTGAAGTTTGAAAATTTGTCTGGTGGTACTTTGAGACATATGGAGGTCTATGAAATCCATTTGAGGTCTCAAAAAACTTGTTCTCCTGAAAAAAAAAAACAAAAACCCTAGTTAGGGACTGTTCGTGTAGGAGACAGTTAAGCGTACCTGATTTTTGTGCAGTGCTGAGTCTCTGCTGATCATGTGATTATCAGAAGACTTCTAGAACAAAAATCTTGGAATTTTGAAATGCAAAAGATTGATTTGATTGATGGTACAAAACACGGAGAATCATGCTGTCAGCGGGTTTGACTGTCAATTGTCTGCCCGGGCATTAACGTAACAGTTAAAGTTAATTTATTCTTTTTGTTTTTTGTTGTGTTAATGGTGAACATTTATTTACATGAGTTGTTAGAAAAACACAAACATAATAAATAAATATACTGTACGCGAACGAAATTACCGATAATAACCTTGAAAAAATATTTAATGCACAGAAAAATAAATATTTAACTAGCAATAAACAACATAATATTATCTTGATAATTAAACGACAGTACGATAGATAGTACGACATTTAATACTGACAGTACAAATATTACATAATATAATGAACAGTACGACAAATATAATGAACGGTACATTATTTGAAAGCGAAAGATACGACAAACTTTAAAAATGACGATTAAAAACCCATGCTATAAATAACAACATATAGATGATCGGGAGTGTAAGTAACCCATGTCCGCATTTTTCAGGACTATGTATACAGAAAAAGGACATGATCACCACCAAGACAGTGATGACCATAAGAAAACACGTATCCATCCACTTTGCCATTTTTGCCGGGGAAGAAGAGAAAATATGAGGTAGAAGTTTGAGAAATGAGTTGAAATTTGATGTGAGAATTTATGGAAAAAATGAGAGGTATTTATAGAGTGAAAAGAAGGATAGAGACGTTGGGGAATGAAGTGATTCCGTACAAAAAAGGAAAATTTGAGTGGTAGTAGGATTTGAAAGAAAGTGTATGGTAGGGTTTGAAAAGAGAGATGTATAGAATAAAGTTAGGATTTGATTTGAAAGAAAGAGATTTGAAAAGAAAGGAAGAGATTTTGAAAATAATAGAAGAGATTTTGAAAATAATAAGAATATAGTACAAAAATTAGTGGGAAACAAAAAACTAATAATAATTTAATTGTTACCAGTACAATCTGAATCCCGAACTCTGCGCCTGCAAAATTTAATTCTGTACCAATTGCATCAGTAGTATTTATCTGCAAATAAATCTCAAATAAACAGCGTGTGTGAAGTGATAAACAGTACTTGGCGTTTGTGTAAGAATAAATTCAACAGCGAACCAAAATACTGTATAAGAAATATTCTAAAAACCGAGTATTCAGAAAATCAGGATATTTGTGAAATAAAATCCAAGACTATATGAAACTCCCAATTTTTAGACAGAAGTCTGTTGCCTTCTTTCTGAAAAAGATACGGGCAAATTTTGGGTTAAACAAGTATGTTATTCCAGCTTCTAAAAGTTTTAAAACTTCCTTCCTAACCACTTCGCTTATAATCGGGTTAAGTCTCCTCTGGTGTTCTCTATAGGTTTTCGAGTCTTCCTCAAGCATAATTCGATGCATACAAACAGAGGGGCTGATTCCTTTGAGATCAGATATCTTATAGCCTAAAGCTGTTGGATATTTCCTTAGGACTTCTAACAATTTTTCGGTTTCGATTGGTCCTAGGTCAGCATTGATTATTACAGGTCGTTCGAGTTCGGTGTCTAGGAATTCATATCTTAGATTTTTAGGAAGCGTTTTAAGTTCGTCATACAGTTTACTGGGAGCAGGTGTAGGATCAGGTGTTAATGCTAAACATTCGTTTAAACTTAGGTTTTGGTTTTCTTCTTGCATGTTATCGTCGGGTGTTTCGGTTATAGGGATTTCTAGATTTTCAGGGTTTTCGAGTGGTTCCATTTTTGCTTCTTTGAAGCATTCGTCAGTGATATCCATGAAACAACAGGTGTCATCAATTGCGGGTGCTTTTAAGAAGTGAGATAGAATAAATTCAATCTTTTCTTCTCCTACTTCGAAGGTTAGTTTTCCTTGTTTAACGTCTATTATTGCACCAGCAGTTGCTAATAATGGTCTTCCTAGTATGATTGGGATGTTAGAATCTTCTTGGATATCCATGATGATGAAATCAGTTGGGATGTAGAATTGACCTAATCGCACAGGGATATTTTCCAGCATTCCTACGAGATATTTAACTAAACGGTCAGCTAGTTGAAGAGTGTAGCGGTAAAAATGTGACTCGAGCGCAAACGCGCGCTCGAAGTACAACAGAGTCGCCACCGAACTTTATTTATTCCAAAAAGGAAAGGGAAAATATCGATAAAACCCACGAATGAAAAAAAGAAATGGATAAGATGGTCATTGCAACCAAATTTGGGTTCGGGAGTCGGTTAAGCAAGGGGAAGGTGTTAGCACCCCTCACCTCCATCGTACTCGATGGGACACATTTAGTTAGTTTCGTGTTTGAGTGTTAATGTTTTTGTTTGTGTTCTTTAACTTATTAATCGAGAAAAGATGAAATAAATGTTTTTTAGGGTTTTTATTATTATGAAGAAAAAAGAAATGATTTTTTATTATTATGAAGAAAAAGAAAAGATTTTATTATTATTATGCTCGCCAAGACGTTTGTATCTTGTGCCTACGTATTCCCTAGTGCAATGGGAAAGTCAGAGCGATTGTAGTTCGGGCGAAGAACCACGAAAGGTTTGTTGGTTGATTTTAGCGAGAGGTGCTCGATCGCTTTCAAATGGAAGCAATAATACGCGCACATGGATAAGAGATAACTACAAGAATGGATGACCAAATTAAGAGTGAGACGAGATTTTGGCCATCATCGCATTCGAGTGGAAAAATCAATCTTCACATGTGGAAGTATGTTCGCATATGAAAATGACTAAGTGTCTCGTTTATTGAAAAGTGTTTTAAAAAGTTAAGGAGATATTTGTGGACGTTTAGCAAAGGATTGAGCACAGGTGTTCACCTAGCGCGTCTCTGCCCAAGGTATTCAACAGGAGCGAGCCCCATTGTCACTTGTTGTCTTTGTTAATTAATGTCAAGAGGTGTCCACCCCTTGTCACTTAACCTCTTGGTTTGATTAAAGTGTTTTAGTTCAAAAGATCAAGGTATTCAAGAGGTGTTCACCCCTTATCACTTAACCTCTTAGTTTGATTAAAATGTTTTGATTCAAAAGATCAAGGTATTCAAGAGGTGTTCACCCCTTGTCACTTAACCTCTTGGTTTGATTAAAATGTTTTGATTCAAAAGATCAAGGTATTCAAGAGGTGTTCACCCTTGTCACTTAACCTCTTGGTTTGATTAAAATGTTTTGATTCTAAAGATCAAGGTATTCAAGAGGTGTTCACCCCTTGTCACTTAATCTCTTGGTTTGATTAATGTGTTTTGGTTCAAAAGATCAAGGTATTCAAGAGGTGTTCACCCCTTGTCACTTAATCACTTTGATTTGATTAAAATGTTTTGATTCAAAAGATCAAGGTATTCAAGAGGTGTTCACCCCTTGTCACTTAATCTCTTGGTTTGATTAAAGTGTTTTGATTCAAAAGATCAAGGTATTCAAGAGGTGTTCACCCCTTGTCACTTAACCTCTTGGTTTGATTAATGTGTTTTGGTTCAAAAGATCAAGGTATTCAAGAGGTTTCCACCCCTTGTCACTTAATCTTTTGATTTGATTAAGGTGTTTTAGTTCAAAAGGTCAAGGTATTCAAGAGGTGTTCACCCCCTTGTCACTTAACCTCTTGGTTTGATTAAGAAAGCTTTTTATTTAATGTTTTAATCAAAAAGAATCGAGGTATTCAAGAGGTATACACCCCTTGTCACTCAATCTTTCGATATGGTTATGTCATACCCCAAAATTTTCCCTCTTATATTCAATCAAAGGTCCCTCTATGCATCTTCAATGGCTCAATTTCAAAGGCTTATTCAGGTCACTCTCTCCTAATCAAAGATCTCCAAAACTAAGGTTTTCATTTTATCAAAGGATTGTGAATATTTAAGGCCTCAAATGGATCTCAAGATGTCTCACATATATCAAAGTATCTCCATGTCAATTATCAAACTTCAATCCCAAGGCTTTCCCATTCAAAGGCTCAGATGATCAACAATCGACTATGTTGACCTAAAAGTCAACTATAGTCAAAGTACAGTCAAATTTCAAGATTTTTGGTCAACATCAAGTATGTGAGGTTATCTCCATCATTTTATCAAAGTTTGATCATGATTCATCAATAAAAACTCAGAAATGAACAAATTCAAATGGTTCAAATTAGGGTTTTTTATAGGAGAAAGTCAACTCAACTTTGACCGGCCATAACTTTCACATGGAACATCAGCAATTCCTCACTCAAAGCCTATTTGGAAGGAAATTGGATTCTCTACAACTTTGTCTCTCACAAGCCAAGGCCAGAAATGCTTTATTTGGAAGATATAGTACAAAAGATTATAGGTCCTTTTCAAAGGTCAACCAAAAGCAGTTTTTTGTCAAAGGGCATATCATCAAGATAAAATCACCAAATGAAAAATATGTTCCAAAGTGGATAATAGAGGACTTCTCGAGGTTTCCAAAAAGTACTAGAACTCCTTCATAGCTTAAAAATTGAGGGAGATAAGCCTCGTCAAAGTTGGGCGATTTTGAAGGAAATATGTGAAACAAAGGTGGTTCAAAATGATTATTTTTGCAAATGGGCCTATGTTATTATGACCCAAACTTGACATTAAGGTTATTAGGAACCTACAAATCCAAGGCCACGACCATATTGATTTTATTATAATTTTGGTGAATTTTTATTCATTTTAAAACTTAGTTTAAATCAAATAATTGATAGAAAATATAAGAGATTTGATTCTAATTTGTTTCCAATCATAATCAATCATCAAAATATGTATTATATCATGCCAAATTCGTGCACATGAAGATTGGTAGGAAAATATGCAATATTTTCTAAGTTTATTAAGATTTGAACATAAAAATATTATTCCTTCAATCAAGGAATCAAACAACCAAATCATGGGGTTTTTAGTCAAGATTGCTAACCTAATTCCCTCTAATAGATATAAGCAACTCGTTCCAATGAAGAAGGGGGGGGGGGGGTTCACAAGGTTTTGCAACCAAGAACACCATAACAAAACTCAAATGTTTTTCATGAAAATTGATACTCGGTTTTGAATTTGTGACCTTTCTCAAAGGATTTCGAAGGTTCTTCCACACTCCCCAAAGACCCCTGAAGCAATCCCAACCTTCATCATCATCCAAAACGCTCTGAAGAACATTCAACAATTCACGGTTTCTGGTTTTTTCTTTTAGTTTCGATTTCGCCTATACATGCGTATTTAACTTAATATGATTGTGTTTTTGTGTTTAGAATGAAGTTTTGAAGCTTCCTGGATAGTTTAATTGGATTCTAAGTACAGGTTTCAAGAATCACCATAGCAAGGGTTTCAAGGTTGAGATTTGGGGGCACGCGGATAAGAGCCGAATTGACAGGAATTAAGGGTGTCAATGGAATCATAAGGTTTGTTACGATTAATCTGGGCTATTGTGTGGTATTTTTGGGCAATTATTCGCAGGTTTTGAAGAGGGAAACCTATGGCAACGCTTGGGGGGGAGTAGCTAAAGTCTATGCTGTTTTCAGAAAGAAACAATGGGGAAGACGATACTGTAGCAGAGGCGCGCGTTTCATTTTAAACAAAATATAAATTTCATTTATTTTATATATTATTTTGGTTTCAATACATAAGCAGCTAAAGGATACAGCGCAGGTGGCCATGTTGCATAATGTGAGACCCATGAGGACTGGGTTCGATCCCTGTTGCCTCAACATTTATTTTCAGTATTTTGTTCTGTATGATCCAGCGCACGCTTCCCTTCGTATGCCCATGGTGTGTCCTCAGTTGTCACCATCAGACTCAACACCGCTCAGATCCAACAGCCACAAGATTGCAAGCACACCGTGGACATCCAGAGGTCAGCCGCATGGGATAATACGCCCAGGTTTCATCATTCTTTTTATATATTATATAATTAAACTCAATATTTTTTATATATATATAATTTGGTTTAAAATTAAATTAATAGTAAAATTAAATTAGGATTAGGCTATAATTAGGGTTTAGAATTGTTCTCCCGATTATTCGATTTAATTTAACTTTAATTATAAAAACCATAAAAACCCTATATAAATATATTAAGGTGTTAGGGTTTGCTCAATCCCACTGGCCATTGGCCATAGTATTAGGATTAGGGTTTTCTGACCGACTTAGGTTTTAGCCAAACAATTTTAGAAATTTATTTGCTTCGATTAAATTAATTGATCGCGGTGGGTAATAATCAATTGTTTAATTAATTAAATTCAAATCATTTAAATAAAAATGCATATTATTTTGCTAAATGGTTTTAACCAAATCTATTGGTTACGATGATTAGCATTTCCTCTTCATCAAAATTCGTTATTATTTGTAATCAAACCTATTGATTATGAGGGATAACGATAAATTAATAATTATTTAAAATACATTCATTTGCTATTCGTGGTAATCGAATCTATCGATTATAGTGGTTAGCAATCCTCCCTTCAATCCGTTAGCCGTGGTAATCAAACCTATTGATTATCGTAACTAATGGTAACAAATGAAAATCAGGGTTGTACGCCTAACCCCAAAAACACTTCCCAAATCTAAAACATTCAAAACACTTCAAATCAAACTACGGATTTTCATCCTTATTCAACTACGATAGGTAACTCAAAATACCTTCAAACACCTTCATATCAAATTCTAAGGCGTACAACCCTGTGCCCGAACTACGTTGACTCTGATTCTCCATAAGGAGATACGTAGGCACTTGGATAACCAAGGCGAGTCCCCTTCCTCATAAATCTCATCTTTTCCCCTGTTCATTTCCTTAGCTATTAACCTCTATAATTTTAGCCATAAACCTTTATTCTAAATTCAAAACCTTAGGAAAGGGTTGAGGGTGCCTAACACCTTCCCTCGACCTGAATATAGTATCTTACCCTGAATCTTTATAACTGCGCAAGGTTTTCTATTCGCCTTGGTAGAATAGGTGGCGACTCTAAAGGTTAATTTTAGGGCAGGTTGCTACAGCTGGCGACTCTGCTGGGGATAACCTATAATGGTGAATTCCTATGCTCCTATAGGTTTTGGCAGGGTTTAGGTTTTTTGGCAAATTATTTAGGTTTTTGGCAAACTTTTTTTAGGGTTTGGCTAATTCGCCATTTTAGGGTTTATTTATTTTTTTATAAATATTTAAATTTTTATTTTATTTATTTATTTACAATTTCTCCTCTTTACAGCAATTAAATAAATATTTGTTTATTTAAATATTTGCTTTTTGCTGCATTTTTTTGAATTATAAGCGGCTGGATTCAGAGGTTAGTTTTCTTAAATATTTAAATTTTATTTATTTATTTCTTTGCCATTTCATTTATCTATTTTACAATTTCATTTATTTACCGCAATTTAATTAAATATTTATTTACCTGAATATTTGTTATTTCTATTGCGTTTGCTGGGTTATATAAATTGCGTTAAAACCTAAGTGTGGGAATTATCCTTAAGACCAGGGGGGCTTGAATCGCCTACGAGTCTTATTGATAATTCCACTCAGAGTGGGTTGAATATCCGGAAATGTCCAATACGAGGCTTGACCTTGTTGAGGGCAGGACTTGGTATTTGGCTGATCTTTCTGGGAACCTACCCCAAAAACTCGAACCTCATGGATAAAATGAGTTGTTCTAAAATCCAAAGAGACAAAAAGTCTCGGAGGCTACGAACGACCCCATGAGACCCTTGTTAGAACATACCAATGGGAAGGGTAGCTCCCTAAGCCGTCACGCCGAACCTATAAACCTAGGACTTTTGTGCTTCTGTGCTCATTACATGTTTGCAATTTATATACTTCGAATATCTATGCGTTTCAATTTTGCAGGTATCCCTACGTGTTCCCTAGCCTGTAGGAACTCTAATTTCTAAGACCACGTCTTTCCCACGAAGGACATCACCATCTATGCATTCCCTAGCCTGTAGGGATTTTATTTTTATATCCTTGTATTCTTGCAACTACGTGTCCTTCCCACGAAGGAAATCTTCGCTTACGCACGTCGATTGACTTCTCGATGGCCATGAGACTTAGTGACTGTCATGAACAGTCACCTCGCGTCTGCATATACGCACCCCCTAGCCCGTAGGGATTTTCCTTTTACATCTTTGTATTTTTACAACTACGTGTCCTTCCCGCGAGGGACATCTCCATTTACGCACATCGATTGGCCTCTCAATGGCCATGAGATTTAGTGACTGTCTCGAACGGTCACCTCGTGCTTCCATCTAGGCGTTCCCTAGCCTGTAGGGATTTAATTTCTAAAATTGCATCCTTCGTACGAAGGACATTTCCATTCATGCACGTCGATTGGCTTCCCGATGGCCATGAGATCAAATGACCTTCTCGAACGGTCACCCCGTGCTTATTCCCGCGCACCCTCTAACTTGTAGGGTTTTGGATTTCCATCTATACATGTTTCATCCCTAGCCTATATGGATTTCTCCTCGTCCAATATCGTCCTTAGATAGGTTGCGTTCCACATAGAGAACCTTCCCACGAGGGACAACTTCCTTAGTACACGTCGAATGGCCTCTCAATGGTCATGAGACTTGGTGACTGTCTTGAACGGTCATCAACTGCTACTTTCCGTGTATCCCTTAATCTAAGGGATTCCCATTAACGTGTCATAATATCTAGCTCGCAAGTATTTCATTGGAGTCTAATGTCATCCCTAAATCCGCATAGGCTATCCTTAGGATTATATTTATCGCACGTCCGCATTGCATTACATACAAGGAGTAATAACAAAAGAATAAGGGAGTCTTTTGCATACGCATTTTCATGCATTCATACATTTGCATTTGCATTTCTATCTTCGCTCGCATCCATACTTACCACGCTAGCCGGTTTCCCGAAACTCCCAAAGAAGTAAAAAGGATTATAAACTATGGAGAAAGGAGAATAAAAAAACTCTTGGTCTTGCTAAGGAAAAAGAAGGATGTCTTCCGCCATGCCAGTTACGTGTGTTAGAACAAGAATTGTTCTGATCAATATTCTTAGTTTTGATGATAACAAGTATATGAATTTTGTATTAGATAATGTGGTACTCTAATACTATGCAATTTCCATTTCAGGAATTATATAAAGAGTATGCACAAAATCAGCGCAAGAAGCACTGACTCAGAAGGTTCAGCATGTAACATCAGAACATGGTCTGGCAAGACATCAGAAGATGGTCAAGCAGAATCAGAACATGGGTGTATGGAAGCATCAGAAGAACTTGAGATCAGAAGCAGAAGCACTGAAGTTCTCATGGTATCACGCTCAGAAGCACTTCAAGGTTAGAAGACAAGAAGATGCTCTGCACCAAGCTGTTTGACTCTGATGATACTCAAACGTTGTTTACACAAACATCAGATCAGAAGCAAGTACAAGGTGGCAGGCTACACTGACTGACAAAAGGAACGTTAGAAGCTATTAAAGGCAATGTCAGTAGACACAGCGGAAACAAGGCTCGAGGTAGTTGACAAAAGAGTGAAACATTAAATGCAATGCTGTACGGATTACGCAAAGCATTAAATGCTCCCAACGGTCATCTTCTCAAGTGCCTATATATATGAAGTTCTGATGAGAAGCTATGTTACGAATCTTGATACAACACTTGCGCATTATACAAAAACACTGTCAAATTCAAAAGCTCTCATACTTCACCATAAAGCTCACTACATTGCTGTTGTAATATCTTAGTGAGATTTAAGCTTAAACTTAAGAGAAAATCACAGTTGTGATAATAGCTTTATAAGAAGCATTGTAACTCTTAAAAGAATTTGTTTACATTAATTTGTAAGTTCTAGAGTGATCAGGTTGTTGATCAGTATACTCTAGCAAGTCTTAGAAGTTATCTAAGCAGTTTGTTCCTAGAGTGATCAGGTTGTGATCAGGATACTCTAGAAGACTTAGCAGTTGTCTAAGTGGAAAACCATTGTAATCAAGTGTGATTAGTGGATTAAATCCTCAGGTGAGGTAAATCACTCCAAGGGGGTGGACTGGAGTAGTTTAGTTAACAACGAACCAGGATAAAAATCATTGTGCAAATAGTTTTTATCTTACAAGTATTAAAGCTACACTTATTCAAACCCCCCCTTTCTAAGTGTTTTTCTATCCTTCAATTGGCATCAGAGCGCCGGTTTTAAGGTGCAAGCACTTAACCGTGTTTAGAAAAGATTCAGGAAGAGAAAAACGCTTCAGTAAAAGATGGCTGGTGAAATTCCAACAAACACATCTACATCTACATCTGGCTCTGCTGAGCAATACAATGGTAACAATGGTTACACTAGACCACCGGTATATGATGGTGAAAACTTTGAATACTGGAAAGATAAACTGGAAATTTACTTCCTTGGTCTAGATGGTGAATTATGGGATCTTCTGATTGATGGTTACAAACATCCAGTAAAAGCTACAGGCGTAAGGCTTACTAGACAAGAAATGGATGATGATCAAAAGAAGCTTTTCAAGAATCATCATAAATGTAGGACTATTTTGCTAAATGCTATCTCTCATGTTGAGTATGAGAAGATATCTAACAGGGAAACTGCCTATGATATATATGAGTCATTGAAAATGACCCATGAGGGAAATGCTCAAGTCAAGGAAACTAAAGCTCTTGCTCTAATCGAGAAATATGAAGCCTTCAAGATGGAGGATGATGAAGATATTGAGAAGATGTTCTCAAGATTTCAAACGCTAACTGCTGGATTGAGAGTTCTGGACAAAGGCTACACCAAGGCTGATTACGTAAAGAAGATCATCAGAAGCTTTCCCAGAAGATGGGGCACAATGGTAACTGCATTCAAGATTGCAAAGAATCTGAATGAGGTTTCTTTGGAAGAGCTAATCAGTGCCTTGAGAAGCCATGAGATAGAGCTGGATGCAAACGAGCCTCAGAAGAAAGGTAAGTCTATTGCATTAAAATCTAATTTTAAAAAATGCACTAACGCTTTTCAGGCTGAAGAAGTAGATTCTGAAGAATCAGAATCAGAAGAAGAAGATGAACTTTCCATGATCTCCAGAAGGGTAAACCAACTCTGGAAGAACAAGCAAAGGAAGTTCAAGAGCTTCAGAATTTCAAAGAAATTTGAACGAGGAGAGTCTTCTGGTGGCAGAAGATCTGACAAGAAGAAGGTCGTCGGCTATGAGTGCAATGAGCCTGGACACTTCAAGAGTGAATGTCCAAAACTTCAGAAGGAGAATCCCAAGAAGAAGTTTCATAAGAAGAAAGGTCTTATGGCAACATGGGATGATTCTGAATCAGAATCAGAATCAGACTCTGAAGGAGAGCAAGCCAACTTTGCACTGATGGCCATAGTGGATAATGGATAAGAATCTACATCAGAATCAGATTCTGAAGAGGTATTTTCTGAACTATCTAGAGATGAGTTAGTTTCCAGTTTGACTGAACTTCTGGAACTCAAGGCTCATCTTAGTATCAAATACAAAAAGCTGAAAAAGCAATTTGAATTTGAAACTAAGAAGCTGGAATTGAAAAATTCTGAACTGAAGGAAAAAGTTTTAAAATTATCCAAAGATAATGGATCTCCTTCTGAATCAGAAAAATCCATTCCTAGTCTCAATCATATTCTGAAAGAATATGACTCGAGCTTCAGAAAGTTCCTATCTAGAAGTATTGGCAGAAGTCACCTTGCTTCTATGATATATGGTGTTTCTGGAAACAGAGGTTTGGTTTTGGCTATGAGGGTGATACCTCACATAAATTTGAACCTGTTGATGATTTGAAAATCACATACAAGCCATTGTATGATCAGTTCAAATATGGCCATGCACATGATATTAGGCTAACTTCACATGCACAGAGTTTTAACATTGTACACACCAAGAAGCATGTGACACAACCTAAGAAATATCATGCTGTCAAACCTAAAGAATATCATGTTGTTCCTCCTGTTATCTATTATGCTAAACCCAAGTTCAATCAGAACTTGAGGAAGACTAACAAGAAAGGACCCAAGAAATTGTGAGTACCTAAGGAGAAGATAATTTATGTTGCAGATATCCTTAGCAGCAAAGAAGTCAAAGCACAAAATGTCATGGTACCTGGACTTTGGGTGCTCGCGACACATGACGGGAAGAAGGTCTATGTTCCAAGACCTGGTGCTTAAACCTGGTGGAGAAGTCAAGTTTGGAGGAGATCAGAAGGGCAAGATTATTGGCTCTGGAACCATAAGTTTTGGTAACTCTCCTTCCATAACTAATGTACTTCTTGTAGAAGGATTAACGCATAACTTATTGTCCATAAGTCAATTAAGTGACAATGGTTATGATATAATCTTCAATCAAAAGTCTTGCAAGGCTGTAAGTCAGAAGGATGGCTCAATCCTATTTACAGGCAAGAGAAAGAACAACATTTATAAGATTGATCTTTCAGAAGAGCAATGGGTCTGGCACAGAAGATTAGGACATGCTAGTTTGAGAAAGATTTCTCAGATTAACAAACTAAATCTGGTCAGAGGACTCCCAAATCTGAAATATAAATCAGGCTCTTTGTGAAGCATGTCAGAAGGGCAAGTTCTCCAAACCTGCATTCAAATCTAAGAATGTTGTCTCTTCCTCAAGGCCATTAGAACTTCTGCATATTGATCTGTTTGGACCAGTCAAAACAACATCTATTAGAGGGAAGAAATATGGATTAGTCATCGTAGATGATTATAGCCGCTGGACATGGGTAAAGTTCTTAAAACACAAGGATGAGTTTCATTCAGTGTTCTTTGAATTCTGCACTCAGATCCAATCTGAGAAGGAGTGCAAAATCATAAAGGTCAGAAGTGATCATGGTGGTGAATTTGAGAACAGATTCTTTGAGGAGTTCTTCAAAGAAAACGGTATTGCCCATGATTTCTCTTGCCCTAGAACTCCACAGCAAAATGGAGTTGTAGAGCGAAAGAATAGGACTCTGTAAGAAATGGCCAAAACCATGATCAATGAGACCAATATGGCTAAGCACTTCTGGGCAGAAGTAATAAACACTGCATGTTATATTCAGAATAGAATCTCTATAAGACCTATTCTAAATAAGACTCCTTTTGAATTGTGGAAGAACAGAAAGCCCAACATTTCATATTTTCATCCTTTTGGATGTGTGTGTTTTAGTCTGAATACTAAAGATCATCTTGGTAAGTTTGATTCTAAGGCACAAAAATGTTTTCTTCTTGGATATTCTGAACGCTCTAAAGGCTATAGAGTATACAATACTGAAACATTAGTTGTAGAAGAATCAATTAATATCAGGTTTGATGATAAGCTTGGTCTTGAAAAGCCAAAGCAGTTTGAGAATTTTGCAGATATAAATATTGACATATCAGAAGCTGTAGAACCAAGAAGCAAAGCTCCAGAAGCTGAAAGTCTCAGAAGCAATGGATCAGAAGATCAAGTTGCTGCATCTTTAGAGAATCTCAGAATTTCTGAAGAGCCAACAGTCAGAAGATCTTCTAGAATCTCTTCAGCTTATTCAGAAGATGTGATCCTTGGAAAGAAAGATGATCGCATCAGAGCAAGAGCATTCCTTAAGAACAATGCAGACTGTCAATTAGGTCTTGTTTCTTTGATCGAGCCAACTTCTGTTGATCAAGCTCTAGAAGATCCAGACTGGATAATTGCCATGCAAGAAGAACTAAATCAGTTTACAAGGAATGATGTATGGGATTTGGTTCCTAGACCAAAAGGATTCAACATCATTGGTACTAAGTGGGTGTTCAGAAACAAGCTTAGTGAGAAGGGAGAAGTGGTAAGAAACAAAGCCAGACTGGTGGCTCAGGGATATAGTCAGCAAGAAGGGATTGACTATACAGAAACCTTTGCACCAGTGGCCAGGTTAGAATCTATTTGTTTATTAATTTCTTTTGCCACTCAGCATAACATCACTCTGTATCAGATGGATGTTAAGAGTGCCTTCTTAAATGGTTATATAGATGAGGAAGTCTACGTCCACCAACCTCCTGGTTTTTAAGACTCTAAGTCTCCAGAACATGTTTTCAAACTTAAGAAATCATTGTATGGATTGAAGCAAGCTCCTAGAGCTTGGTATTAAAGATTAAGTTCTTTCCTTCTGTACAATGGTTTCACTAGAGGACAAGTGGACACAACTCTTTTCTGTAAAACGTCTAAGAAGGATATTTTAATTTGTCAAATTTATGTTGATGATTTATCTTTGGAACATCTAATGCTTCACTTGGAAAGGAGTTTGCTAAGTCTATGCAGGCTGAATTCGAAATGAGTATGATGGGTGAACTCAAGTATTTCCTTGGGATTCAAATCAATCGAACTTCTGATGGAACCTATGTTCATCAAACGAAGTATGTGAAAGAACTTCTGAAGAAGTTTAATCTTTCTAAAAGCAAAGAAGCCAAAACTCCTATGCATCCAACATGTGTTCTAGGTAAGGATGAGGTAAGTAAGAAGGTAGATCAGAAGTTGTACATAGGTATGATTGGATCTCTTCTATACTTAACTGCTTCTAGACCTGACATTCTATTCAGTGTTTGTTTATGTGCTAGATTCCAATCAGATCCTAGAGAATCTCACTTAACTGCTATTAAGAGAATTCTGAGGTATCTGAAAGGTACTACTAACGTTGGTTTAGTCTACAGAAGATCTAAAGAATACAACTTAGTAGGATTCTGTGATGCTGACTATGCTGGAGATAGAATTAAAAGGAAGAGTACTTCTGGAAGTTGTCAATTCCTTGGAAGTCATCTGATCTCCTGGTACAGCAAGAAGCAAGCTACCATAGCTCTCTCAACTACAGAAGCAGAATATGTTGCTGCTGCTGGATGTAGCACACAAATGCTCTGGATGAAGAGTCAGCTAGAAGATTATTAGATATATGAGAGTAACATTCCTATTTTCTGTGATAATACTTCTACTATATGTTTATCTAAGAATCCTATCTTACATTCCAAAGCTAAACATATTGAGATTAAACATCATTTTATGAGGGACTATGTTCAGAAGGGTGTTCTTTCTTTGAACTTTGTGGATACAGACCATCAATGGGCTGATATCTTTACAAAACCCCTTGCTAAAGATAGGTTTAAGTTTATTCTGAAGAATATCAGTATGGTCTTATGCCCAGAATGAGAAGATGAGAAGATCTATGTATGAATAACTTCTGAAATGTGTTAGGACTAGGCAGCTATAAGAAGTTCTGATATTAATCAATTAGAAGTTCTGATTCTGTTATTACTAACGTTTCATTATCTAAGTTGATTCAGAAGTTCCATTAAAGTAAAACAGTTGTCACCAGTCTTTCTAGAAAATGAACATGTGTTCACTATTTTTGGACAAGCATGCTTGCAGTTGAGGAGACGCCGCCCTAGGTAACTGTGCAAATCATTTCATTTTGTCACTTTATCTTTCCTAACGTCATTTCTCATTAAATGCATATTGATGTTATTTTTTTTTTGTAATCATTTCACTTAAACAGTTTTCTTTTTACTTTATTTTTTTTCTTTTTCAAACCGTTTAAATAACCCGCTTCATCTTCATTTCATCTTTTTCGCTCTCTCTCCATTTGTGTGTCTCTCTCTTTGCATTCGTTCCTTCAAACCCTAGTTTCTGATCTTAAACCAAGCAAAATCATCATGTATTCATCATCAAGTTCATCAAGCCCAGCAGAAAGACTTACTTCTACTCAAATTCTTCTACGAAAGTATGGGTATGCTCCTCTGAAAACCTGCATGATGAAGGATAGAAAAACACTTAGAAAGGGGGGGTTTGAATAAGTGTAGTTTAAAAACTTGGACGATAAAAATAAATTGCACGGTTATTTTTATCCTGGTTCGTTGTTAACTAAACTACTCCAGTCCACCCCCACGGAGTGATTTACCTCACCTGAGGATTTAATCCACTAATCGCAACAGATTACAATGGTTTTCCACTTAGCCCACGACTAAGTCTTCTAGAGTATCCTGATCACAACCTGATCACTCCAGGAACAAATGCTTAGACACAAGCTAAGACTTTCTTAGAGTATCCTGACCACAACGTGATCACTCTAATTACAGCTGCTTAGACACAAGCTAAGACTTCCTAGAGTATCCTGATCAACACTTGATCACTCTAGTTACTTACAAATTAATGTAATCAATTCTAAGAGTATTACAAATGCTTCTGAAAATCTATAATCACAACAGTGATATTTCTCTTAACGTTTAACCTTAATCTCACTAATATATTACAACAGCAATGTAGTGAGCTTTGATGAAGATGAAGTTTCTGAGCTTTGAGTTGAACAGCGTTTCAGCAAGTTAATATTCACAGAATTTGGTTCAGAGTTGTTAACCTTGCTTCTCATCAGAACTTCATACTTATAGGCGTTTGAGAAGATGACCGTTGGGAGCATTTAATGCTTTGCGTGTTCCGTACAGCATTGCATTTAATGTTTCACGCTTTTGTCAACTACCTCGAGCCTTGTTCATGCTGTGTCTACTGACGTTGCCTTTAATAGCTTCCAACGTTCCTTTTGTCAGTCAGCGTAGCCTGCCACCTGTACTTTCTTCTGATTTGATGTTTGTGTATACGAAGTTTGAATATCATCAGAGTCAAACAGCTTGGTGCATAGCATCTTCTTGTCTTCTGACCTTGAAGTGCTTCTGAGCCTGATACCATGTGACCTTCAGTGCTTCTGCTTCTGATCTCAAGTTCTTCTGATGCTTCCATAGACCCATGTTCTGATTCTGCTTTGACCATCTTCTGATGTCTTGCCAGACCATTTCTGATGTTGCATGCTGAACCTTCTGAGACAAAGCTTCTGAGCGCTGATTTGTGCATACTCTTTATATATTTCCTAAAACGGAAATTGCAATGTATTAGAGTACCACATTATCTCACACAAAATTCATATCCTTGTTATCATCAAAACTAAGAATATTGATCAGAACAAATCTTGTTTTAACAATCTCCCCCTTTTTGATGATGACAAAAACATATATAAATGATATGAATTTGCGATCAGAAAGAGCAGACGGCTAAAGACAAATTACACAGCTATAGCATAAGCATGTGAATATGTCTCCCCCTGAGATTAACAATCTCCCCCTGAGATGAATAATCTCCCCCTGAAATTAATACTAGAAGAATTTTAATAATAAAAGACTTCCCTGAGTATTTCAGTAGAGACGTTCACATAGCTTGATCTACAGAACATTCATGACTTCTGATTTCTGCTTCCCTAGGACAGCTTCAGAACTTGAATTTCTTTGATCTACAGAACATTCACAGCTTCTGACTTCTGCTTCCATCAGACAGCTTCAGAACTTGAATTTCTTTGATCCACAGAACATTCACAGCTTCTGACTTCTGCTTCCATCGGAAAGCTTCAGAACTTGAATTTCTTTAGATCTTTAGAACATCCATAGCTTCTGATTCTTGCTTCCATCAGGACAGCTTCAGAGCTTGAATTTCTTCTTACATCATTTCATGCTAGATTGTATAAGAACATTGTTCAATGTACCAGAGCATCATCAGAGCATCTCTACATCCTGAAATGTTACAGAACAAAACTAAACGACAAAAGTCAGCATGAATGAGTCAGAACATAAAATATGTTTCAGAACATATAATATGTATCAGAGCCAAGAACACATAATATGTATCAGAGCCATATAGTATGTGTCAGCATAATGTTTCAGATCATATTCTATCATCAGAATATCTGAACATTCTTCCTTCTGATTCTGAAGCTTCATAGCACTCAGCTTGCTTCAAGAATCCAAGAGCTTGATTCATCTTGTTGCTTCTTATGTTGATCTTGAAAGGAGAATCTTCAATTCCTGCAACAACACAACTTAAAGCATAGAACTTTGCAAGTTCTATTAGCAAAGCAACTGATTAAATCAAATCATTTATCACATATTTCTCCCCCTTTTTGTCATAACATCAAAAACATAAAAGATTCAGATGAGAACTTAAAAAGAAACACATGGAAGAAAAAGAAAGTTTTCATTGAAGCTCAAAAAGACAGAAGTACAGAAGTACAAGGAGAGAAGGAAGGAAAGATGCATAGAAAACAGATGCAGCAAAGGCAAAAACAAAAACAACTAATACTCAATCTAAGATGGCCCTAGCCTTGACAAGATCTTAGCCAGCATCTCTTGAACCACATTGTTGTATCCATCTTGCCTCTCCATGAAAGCTCTAAACTCAGCATTGACTGAGCTTTGCTCATCCTGGTTCTTCTGAATAACTTCCAGCTTCCTTGCAAGACGAGAAGATTCATCAGAAGAAGCTTCACAGCTTCTATCCACAGGGATGGCATTGTGATCTGCAGCCTCCATTGATAAATCATTTGCAGAATTTTCCTCAACAGGAACTGTTTCAGCAACATGATCTTCAGCATCTGCTTCTTGCATAGAAGCATCTCCATAATCTGCAGCCGGAATCTCAGAGTCTCCATTCTCAAGTGCCTGAAGAATGGCAGCTAGATTCCTAGGGGCAGAAGGACCTTCAACTTATGGTGGGTCAACGACTTCTGGAATGACCAAGCTTGGATCTTCCTTAGAAGGGTTTTCCCTCAGAAAGTCAAAGAGGGTCTTGAAATCCCCGAGCAGAACAGGATATTGAGGTCTCCAGACCACAATTTCCCTGCAAGGATTAGCTTCCAATGCAGCAGCCAATCTTGCTTCTTCCAATTCATCCACAAACTGCTTCTCCTCAGCAGCAACATAGTTTCTGAGAGGATGGTAGTATATACCATTATCATCCTCTAGAAGGTATCCAGGGGAACCAGGGGCAGCAGCCACTAATTTCTTTTGTACTTCCATTGCTTCTACTTGAAAATCCTTACGAAAGCTTCTCCAGAGACTTCGTGTAGAAACATCATCCAGACCATTTAGGAATGCATCCTTTAGAAGGTCTAGACTACTAATCACTTCATATCTGAATAATTCCAGGTAGGTATAGGGTTCAGGTTCAGGTGGATTGAAGGTGAAATTGTAGTCAGGGTAGAGAAGACAGTAAGGTTCGGATTCTCTGGTAGGTAAGGGATGGTCTAGAGAAGGTGGAGGTGCAGTGGATGAAGAAGAAGGGATATCTGAGAGAATGATTGACGAAGATGGAATATCAGAAGGGATATATTGAGAAGAGGATGGAGTATTTGAAAAAGGAATAGGTGAGAAAGTTTTATCTGAAGGAGTTGGGGGAAGAATACTTAGAGGTGTGGGGTTTAGAATGGGAGAAGAAAGAGATGATGGAGAAGGATTTGGTAAGGTGAAGTTTACTTTTGGTTCAGATGGAGGTGAATGGAGGGATGGTTTAGGGACAGAAGGAGGTGGAGTAAAAACCTGCCTGGAGGCGTATTCAGAAGAAGTATGTGAAGATCTGGTTCTGTGAAAGGAGTCTCTGATCCTTTTCTCCCTGTGTTCAGAAGAGTCCACCTTGTCAGGATCATAGGTGACCCTCAACTTCTTGGCTTTCTCAGCCTCATCTTCTTGAGCCTTTCTTTTTAGCCTAGCCTGTCGTTCCTTCTTATCTTTCTTCAGAATATCAGTTTTGAACGGGAGTACTCTGCCACGGATCCAAGCAGGATCAACATCTGATTGCTTCCTAACACAATCTTCCAGGTAAAGCTTGACAACCTGATTCAGTTCTTTATGGAACAAGGAAATGAATCCTTCAACAGCAACTCTTCTTGACAGAATGTCAGGAAAACTTGTGCACACAAAAGGTACATTCTTAATGAGTTCCAGTCTGAACAAATCAACACCATTGAAGATGGGACCTTGAAATACTCCAAGAAAATGAGACACATTGAGTTTTCTGATGGAGTCCACCACTTTGCTTTCAATCAGAATGTCTGAAATCATTCTTCCAAAAGGAATGGTCGTTCTTGGAATATGAGGGTACTTCGCCCTTTCATCTTCTCTTGACTCAAAGATAGAAGTCTTCAGATTCTCAAACAGAATATGAGAGATGTTGATCTCTGTCTTTTTGCCAATGCAGAAGAGAGTATACTTGTGAACCGGACTGATGTAGGAGGAGGAGAGCATCCTCTTTCTATGGTGAAGGGAACCCAGAATAATCTCAGCCCATGCCTTATAGAATGGCCTTAAGGTGCCCGTGTTATGAGAATCAATTCCAAAAGCCGTAGAGATTTGTTTTTCAACTGGAGTCCAGTCAACTGTAGCGGGTTGAAGACAAGACCAACCTTCTTCATCATCAAGATTGTACAACTTCCTGATGAGCTTTTCAGTGATAACTACTTCATGCCCTAGCACGAAAGAAATAATGGCAGTTGGAGTAACCGTTGCATGTACCCAGAAATCCTTCACAAGTTCAGGATAAATTGGTCCAGCCAATCTATTAAGATATTTAGACCATCCTTGCTCAAAGATTCTTGCATCACACTTGAAGCCATTTGCTTTTAGATTGTTGATGTCCACAGCAGATTCACATAGAACTTCCAGTTCTTCCGTGGGTATTAAGCATGTTTTCAATGGAGCATACTGATATTTGCGTAGCAGAATCTGTGAAGAGGTGAGTCTTTCTGCAGGATTTGATGAACTTGAAGAAGAGTTCATGATGATTATGCTTTGAGATCAAATCAAAAACTAGGGTTTGAAAACAGATGCAACGAAATAAATGTGCAAAAGAGAGAGAGAGAGAGACAGAGAGAGAGAGAGACAGAGAGAGAAGGAAATGAATATGAAGCGGGTTGTTTAAACAATTTGAAAAGAAAAAGAGATAAAAGAAACTGTTTAAAAAGGAATCATTATGCATTAAATGAGAAATGACGTTAGGAGAGAGAGAACGTGGTAAATGAAATGATTTAATACAGTTACCTAGGTCGGCGTCTTTTCAACTGCACGCTTTGTACCAACCGTACAGACACGTGTTCATCATCAGAAAGTAGATGACAGCTGTAAATTTCTGAATAGACTTTACGCCTTCTGATTCTGATCACTGCTTCTGATTGTCATTCTTAAGAAATGATCTGGTTCTGATAGGATCATCTTTTTTCCCAAGGATCACATCTTCTGAATGAGCTGAAGCAAGTCTAGGTGATCTTCTGACTGTTGATTCTTCAGAAATCCTGAGATTCTCTAAAGATACAGCAACTTGATCTTCTGATCCGTTGCTTCTGAGACTGTCAGCTTCTGCAGCATTGCTTCTGGGTTCTACTGCTTCTGATATATCAATATCAAAATCTGCAAAATTCTCAAACTGCTTTGGTTTTTCAAGACCAAGCTTATCATCAAACCTGATATTGATTGATTCTTCTACAACCAATGTTTCAGTATTGTATACTCTGTAGCCTTTAGAGCGTTCAGAATATCCAAGAAGAAAACACATTTGTGCTTTAGAATCAAACTTACCAAGATGATCTTTAGTATTCAGAATAAAACATACACATCCAAAAGGATGGAAATATGAAATGTTGGGGTTTCTGTTCTTCCACAATTCATAAGGAGTCTTATTTAGAATAGGTCTGATAGAGATTCTATTCTGAATATAACATGCAGTGTTTATTGCTTCTGCCCAGAAATGCTTAGCCATATTGGTTTCATTGATCATGGTTCTGGCCATTTCTTGTAGAGTCCTATTCTTTCGCTCTACAACTCCATTTTGTTGTGGAGTTCTAGGACAAGAGAAATCATGGGCAATACCATTTTCTTTGAAGAACTCCTCAAAGAATCTGTTCTCAAATTCGCCACCATGATCACTTCTAACCTTTATGATTTTACACTCTTTCTCAGATTGGATCTGAGTGCAGAATTCAAAGAACACTGAATGAGACTCATCCTTGTGTTTTAAGAACTTTACCCATGTCCAGCGGCTATAATCATCAACGATGACTAATCCATATTTCTTCCCTCAGACAGATGCTGTTTTGACTGGGCCAAACAGATCAATGTGCAAGAGTTCTAACGGCCTTGAGGAAGAAACAACATTCTTAGACTTGAATGCAGGTTTGGAGAACTTGCCCTTCTGACATGCTTCACAAAGAGCATCTGATTTGTATTTCAGATTTGGGAGTCCTCTGACCAGATTTAGTTTGTTAATCTGAGAAATCTTTCTCAAACTAGCATGTCCTAATCTTCTGTGCCAGACCCATTGCTCTTCAGAAACAGACATAAGACAAGTCACCTTCTGATTCTTAAGATCTTGAAGATCTGTCTTATAAACGTTGTTCTTTCTCTTGCCTGTAAATAGGATTGAGCCATCCTTCTGACTTACAGCCTTGCAAGACTTTTGATTAAAGATTATGTCATAACCATTGTCACTTAATTGACTTATGGACAATAAGTTATGCGTTAATCCTTCTACAAGAAGTACATTAGTTATGGAAGGAGAGTTACCAAACTTTATAGTTCCAGAGCCAATGATTTTGCCCTTCTGATCTCCTCCAAACTTGACTTCTCCACCTGGTTTAAGCACCAGGTCTTGGAATGTAGACCTTCTTCCCGTCATGTGTCGCGAGCACCCAGAGTCCAGGTACCATGACATTTTGCTGTTTGTCCTCTTTTCTGCCAAGGATATCTGCAACAGAAATTATCTTCTCCTTAGGTACCCACAATTTCTTGGGTCCTTTCTTGTTAGTTCTCCTCAAGTTCTGATTGAACTTGGGTTTAGCAAATTATTTAACAGAAGGAACAGCATGATATTCTTTAGGTTTGTCAGCATGATATTTCTTAGGATGTGTCACATGCTTCTTGGTGTGAACAGTGTTAAACTTCTGTGCATGTGAAGTGAGCCTAATATCATGAGCATGGCCATATTTGAACTGATCATACAATGGCTTGTATGTGATCTTCAGATCATCAACAGGTTCAAATTTGTGTGAGGTATCACCCTCATAGCCAAAACCAAACCTTCCGTTTCCAGAAACACCATATATCATAGAAGCAAGATGACTTCTGCCAATACTTCTAGATAAGAACTTTCTGAAGCTCGAGTCATATTCTTTCAGAATATGATTCATGCTAGGAATGGATTTTTCTGTTTCAGAAGGAGATCCACTATCTTTGGATAGATTTAAAACTTTTTCCTTCAGTTCAGAGTTTTCCACTTCCAGCTTCTTAGTTTCAAATTCAAATTGCTTCTTCAGCTTTTTGTATTTGATACTAAGATGAGCCTTGAGTTCCAGAAGTTCAGTTAAACTGGAAACTAACTCTTCTCTAGATAGTTCAGAAAATACCTCTTCAGAATCTGATTCTGATGTAGATTCTGATCCATCATCTTCTGTAGCCATCAGCGCGAAGTTAGCTTGCTCATCTTCAGAGTCTGATTCATCTTCTGAATCATCCCATGTTGCCATAAGACTTTTCTTCTTATGAAACTTCTTCTTGGGATTCTCCTTCTGAAGTTTTGGACACTCATTCTTGTAATGTCCAGGCTCATTGCACTCATAGCAGACAGCCTTCTTCTTGTCAGATCTTCTGTCACCAGAAGATTCTCCACGTTCAAATCTCTTTGAACTTCTGAAGCCTCTGAACTTCCTTTGCTTGCTCTTCCAGAGTTGGTTTACCCTTCTGGAGATCATGGACAGTTCATCTTCTTCTTCTTCAGATTCTGATTCTTCAGGATCTTCTTCTCTAGCCTGAAAAGCGTTAGTGCATTTTTTAATATTAGATTTTAATGCATTAGACTTACCTTTCTTCTGAGGCTCGTTTGCATCCAGCTCTATTTCATGGCTTCTCAAGGCACTGATAAGCTCTTCCAAAGAAACTTCATTCAGATTCTTGGCAATCTTGAAAGCAGTCACCATTGGACCCCATCTTCTAGGTAAGCTTCTGATAATCTTCTTTACATGATCAGCCTTGGTGTAGCCTTTATCCAGAACTCTCAATCCAGCAGTTAGAGTTTGAAATCTTGAGAACATCTTCTCAATATCTTCATCATCCTCCATCTTGAAGGCTTCGTATTTCTGGATTAGAGCAAGAGCTTTTGTCTCTTTGACTTGAGCATTTCCCTCATGGGTCATTTTCAATGACTCATATATATCATAGGCAGTTTCCCTGTTAGATATCTTCTCATACTCAGCATAAGAGATAGCATTCAGCAAAACAGTCCTACATTTATGACGATTCTTGAAAAGCTTCTTCTGATCATCATCCATTTCTTGCCTCGTAAGCTTTACGCCACTAGCTATCACTAGATGTTTGTAACCATCCATCAGAAGATCCCATAGTTCACCATCTAGACCAAGAAAGTAACTTTCTAGTTTATCTTTCCAGTATTCAAAGTTTTCACCATCAAATACTGGTGGTCTAGTATAACCATTGTTACCATTGTATTGCTCAGCAGAGCCAGATGTAGATGCAGGTGGATCTGTTGGAATTTGACCAGCCATCTTTTACTGAAGCGTTTTTCTCTTCCTGAATCTTTTCTAAACACGGTTAAGTGCTTGCACCTTAGAACCGGCGCTCTGATACCAATTGAAGGATAGAAAAACCCTTAGAAAGGGGGGGTTTGAATAAGTGTAGTTTAAAAACTTGGACGATAAAAATAAATTGCACAATTATTTTTATCCTGGTTCGTTGTTAACTAAACTACTCCAGTCCACCCCCACGGAGTGATTTACCTCACCTGAGGATTTAATCCACTAATCGCAACAGATTACAATGGTTTTCCACTTAGCCCACGACTAAGTCTTCTAGAGTATCCTGATCACAACCTGATCACTCCAGGAACAAATGCTTAGACACAAGCTAAGACTTTCTTAGAGTATCCTGACCACCACGTGATCACACTAATTACAACTGCTTAGACACAAGCTAAGACTTCCTAGAGTATCCTGATCAACACTTGATCACTCTAGTTACTTACAAATTAATGTAATCAATTCTAAGAGTATTACAAATGCTTCTGAAAAGCTATAATCACAACAGTGATATTTCTCTTAACGTTTAAGCTTAATCTCACTAATATATTACAACAGCAATGTAGTGAGCTTTGATGAAGATGAAGTTTCTGAGCTTTGAGTTGAACAGCGTTTCAGCAAGTTAATATTCACATAATTTGGTTCAGAGTTGTTAACCTTGCTTCTCATCAGAACTTCATACTTATAGGCGTTTGAGAAGATGACCGTTGGGAGCATTTAATGCTTTGCGTGTTCCGTACAGCATTGCATTTAATGTTTCACGCTTTTGTCAATTACCTCGAGCCTTGTTCACGCTGTGTCTACTAACGTTGTCTTTAATAGCTTCCAACGTTCCTTTTGTCAGTCAGCGTAGCCTGCCACCTGTACTTTCTTCTGATCTGATGTTTGTGTATACGACGTTTGAATATCATCAGAGTCAAACAGCTTGGTGCATAGCATCTTCTTGTCTTCTGACCTTGAAGTGCTTCTGAGCGTGATACCATGTGACCTTCATTGCTTCTGCTTCTGATATCAAGTTCTTCTGATGCTTCCATAGACCCATGTTCTGATTCTGCTTTGACCATCTTCTGATGTCTTGCTAGACCATGTTCTGATGTTGCATGCTGAACCTTCTGAGACAAAGCTTCTGAGCGCTGATTTGTGCATACTCTTTATGTATTTCCTGAAACGGAAATTGCAATGTATTAGAGTACCACATTATCTCACACAAAATTCATATCCTTGTTATCATCAAAACTAAGAATATTGATCAGAACAAATCTAGTTCTAACACATGATTCCCACTGAAGAACTGGAAGTTCTCTGTGAGTCCGCTGTGGACTTCAACAACCTAAGAGCAAATGGTTTTCTGTGTGATGCTAGGATATTAGCACAAGGATGGTCAAACTATCTCGATAGATTGGTTGGACCAATTTTGAAGGATAGAAAAACACTTAGAAAGAGGGGGTTTGAATAAGTGTAGCTTTAAAACTTGTAAGATAAAAACAATTTGCACAATGATTTTTATCCTGGTTCGTTGTTAACTAAACTACTCCAGTCCACCCCCTTGGAGTGATTTACCTCACCTAAGGATTTAATCCACTAATCACACTTGATTACAATGGTTTTCCACTTAGAGACTCTCTAAGTCTTCTAGAGTATCCTGATCACAACCTGATCACTTTAGGAATAGTCTGCTTAGACAACTTCTAAGACTTGCTAGAGTATACTGATCAACAACCTGATCACTCTAGTCCTTTACAAATTAATGTAAACAAATTCTAAGAGTATTACAATGCTTCTGAAAAGCTATAATCACAACTGTGATATTTCTCTTAAAGTTTAAGCTTAATCTCACTAATATATTACAACAGCAATGTAGTGAGCTTGATGATGAAGTTTGAGAGTTTTTGAATTTGACAGCGTTTCTGTATTATGCACAAGTATCGTGTTGAGCTTCTCACCAGAACTTCATATATATAGGCACTTGAGAAGATGACCGTTGGGAGAATTTAATGCTTTGCGTAATCCGTACAGCATTGCATTTATGTTTCACTCTTTTGTCAACTACCTCGAGCCTTGTTTCCGTTGTGTCTACTGACGTTGCCTTTAATAGCTTCTAACGTTCCTTTTGTCAGTCAGCGTAGCCTGCCATCTAGTACTTGCTTCTGATCTGATGTTTGTGTAAACAATGTTTGAATATCATCAGAGTCAAACAGCTTGGTGCAGAGCATCTTCTTATCTTCTGACCTTGAAGTGCTTCTAAGCGTGATACCATGAGAACTTCAGTGCTTCTGCTTCTGAACTCAAGTTCTTCTGATGCTTCCATAGACCCATGTTTTGATTCTGCTTGACCATCTTCTGATGTCTTGCCAGACCATGTTCTGATGTTGCATGCTGAACCTTCTGAGTCAGTGCTTCTTGCGCTGATTTTGTGCATACTCTTTATATAATTCCTGAAACGGAAATTGCATAGTATTAGAGTACCACATTATCTCATACACAATTCATATCCTTGTTATCATCAAAACTAAGAATATTGATCAGAATAAATCTTGTTCTAACAATCTCCCCCTTTTTGATGATGACAAAAACATACATAAATGATATGAATTTGCGATCAGAAAGGACAGACGGCTAAAGACAATTACACAGCTATAGCATAAGCATATAGACAATGTGTGAATATGTCTCCCCCTGAGATTAACAATCTCCCCCTGAAATTAATACTAGAAGAATTTTATAAATAAAAGACTTCCCTGAGTATTTCAGTAGAGACGTTCACATATGCTTAGATCTTCAGAACATTCATAGCTTCTGATTCTTGCTTCCATAGGACAGCTTCAGAACTTAAATTTCCTAGATCTTCAGAGTATTCACAGCTTCTGATTCTTGCTTCCATAGGACAGCTTCAGAGCTTGAATTTCTTCTTGAATCATTGCATGCTAGATTGTATCAGAACATTGTTGAATGTACCAGAGCATCATCAGAGCATCTCTACATCCTGAAATGTTACAGAACAAACTAAACGACAAAAGTCAGCATGAATGAATCAGAACATAGAATATGTTTCAAAACATATAATATGTATCAGGGAAAACAAACATAATGTTTCAGAGCATATTTTGTAACTAAAAATATGCATCAGAACATATAAAGAATAGGAATGAAAGTATATTCTATCATAAGAATATCTGAACATTCTTCCTTCTTGCTTTTGATCTTGAAGCTTTCTAGCACTCAGCTTGCTTCAGTTTCCAAAAGCTTGATTCCTTATAGAATTGCTTTTCCTCATCTCTTTGCTTCTTACGTTGAGCTTTAAAGAGGATCTTCAATTCCTTCACAGACAACACTCAAAAACATAGAACTTTGCAAGTTCTGTTAGAAATGTGGAGCCTTTCTCCCAGCAACTGATAAAATAAATCAGATCATTTATCACATATTTCTCCCCCTTTTTATCATAACATAAAAAACATAAACGATTCAGATGAAAAACAAGACAAACATATGGAAGAAAAGGATAATTATCATTAAGCTCAGGGAAAACAGAAGGAACTTTTTCATTAATTAGCAAAAAGATAAGCAGAAGTACAGAAGAGAGATGCAAAGAAAGCAGATGCAACAAGGAAAGAAACTACAAAGACTCAAAGACTAAGACCCTATCTTAGACATAATCTTTGCCAGCATTTCATGAATCCCAGCATTGCTTGCAGTTTGCGTTGCCATGAAGGAGCGAAACTCAGCATTGGTCTCTTCTTGCTTGTCCAGGCGAGAAGCCAACTCAGCTTGATTATGCTGTAAAGCCTCCAGAGTCTTCACCAGAATGGAGGGTTCACTAGAAGAAGAAGCTTCAAGACTTCTGCCTATAGGATGATCTTCAGCAGCACCTTCTTCCATAGAAGCATCAGCTTCATTCTCAGGATCAGGAAGGTCTTCAGCTTCTGCAACATCCATCTCCACATCTGAGTCGGACTCAGAAGCATCCTCAGCATATTCTGGTTCATGGAGCTCAGAATCTCCATCTTCCAAGGCATGAAGAATAGCTGCTAGGTTTGTTGGAGGAGTTGGACCTACAACTTCTGTAGGATAAACCACTTCTGGAAAGACCATATGAGGAGCGCTTTCAGAAGGGTTCATTCTGAACCAATTGAACAGCCACTGAAAATCTCCAGTCAGCACTGGATTCCTTGGTCTCCAGACCACAATGTCTCTGCATGGATTTTCTTCATCCAGCTCATCTGCAGGTATCCTTTCTTCAAGAACTCTTCTGTTCCTGATGAGATGATGATATCTGCCATCATCAAATTCCAGGAGAAGACCACGAGCACTAGGTGCTTCTGTCATGAATCTTCTCTAGACATCCATAGCCCTAACCAGAAACTCCTGGCGAAAGGCTCTCCAGAGATTGCGAGTAGAAGGCTCATTCAGATTGTTGAGGTGTGCAGCACACAGAATCTCCAACCAGCTATTTACCTCAGAGTGTAAAAGCTCAAGATAATTATGAGAGGCAGGTGATGGAGGGTTAAAGGTGAATCTGGAATCAGGATAAAGACAGCAATAAGGATTGGATGTTCTGGTGGGTATGGGATGTGAAAGAGATGATGAGATATCGGAGGGATGGTTAGATGAGGAAGGGATATCAGAGAGTGTGGGAAAGATGGTAGTTATGGGGGTAGGTTTAAGAATCTGTGGTGATGATGGTGGTTGCAGATTGATTTGTGGAGAGGGAGGTGATTGAGGGTTATCTTCAAGGGGTTCGAACACTTGCCTGAAGTAATTGCCAGACATCATGGCTTCAAAAGGATTCACCTTGAGAGGATCATAGGTGATCTTTATCTTCTTAGCTTCCTTTGCAGCTTCCTTTTCTGCCTTTCTCTTCAACTTGTTTTCAGTTGCTTCGTTTGACGAACTAGATGAAGGATTCATGGCGAAATGCAGGTTTGAAAATGAGAAGCTAGGGTTTATGAAAAGAGAGAAAGAGAGCAAAGAAATGAAACTGAATGTAAAGAGAGAGAAATAAAAGATGAAATGAAGATGAAGCGGGTTATTTAAACGGTTTGAAAAAGAAATAAAAGTTAAAGAAAAGAGAAAACTATTTTAAATGAAATGATTACAAGAAAAAAGACATCAATGTGCATTTAATGAGAAATGACGTTAGGAGAGATAATGTGACAAAGTGAAATGATTTGCACAGTTACCTAGGGCGGCGTCTCCTCAACTGCATGCATGCTTGTCCAAAAATAGTGAACACATGTTCATTTTCTAGAAAGACTGGTGACAACTGTTTTACTTTAATGGAACTTCTGAATCAACTTAGATAATGAAACGTTAGTAATAACAGAATCAGAATTTCTAATTGATTAATATCAGAACTTCTTATGACTGCCTAGTCCTAACACATTTCAGAAGATATTCATACAGAGATCTTCTCATCTTCTCATTCTGGGCACAAATCCATACTGATATTCTTCAGAATGAACTTAAACCTATCTTCAGCAAGGGGTTTTGTAAAGATATCAGCCCATTGATGGTCTGTATCCACAAAGTTTAAAGATAAGATACCCTTCTGAACATAGTCCCTTATGAAATGATGTTTAATCTCAATATGTTTAGCTTTGGAATGTAAGATAGGATTCTTAGATAAACATATAGTAGAAGTATTATCACAGAAAATAGGAATGTTACTCTCATATATCTGATAATCTTCTAGCTGACTCTTCATCTAGAGCACTTGTGTGCTACAACCAGCAGCAGCAACATATTCTGCTTCTGTTGTTGAAAGAGCTATAGTAGCTTGCTTCTTGCTGTACCAGGAGATCAGATGACTTCCAAGAAATTGACAACTTCCATAAGTACTCTTCCTTTCAATTCTGTCTCCAGCATAGTCAGCATCACAGAATCCTACTAAGTTGTATTCTTTAGATCTTCTGTAGACTAAACCAACGTTAGTAGTACCTTTCAGATACCTCAGAATTCTCTTAACAGCAGTTAAGTGAGAATCTCTAGGATCTGATTGGAATCTAGCACACAAACAAACACTGAATAGAATGTCAGGTTTAGAGGCAGTTAAGTATAGAAGAGATCCAATCATACCTCTGTACATCTTCTGATCAACCTTCTTACTTACCTCATCCTTACCTAGGACGCATGTTGGATGCATAAGAGTTTTGGCTTCTTTGCTTTCAGAAAGATTAAACTTCTTCAGAAGTTCTTTCACATACTTCGTTTGATGAACATAGGTTCCATCAGAAGTTTGGTTGATTTGAATCCCAAGGAAATACTTGAGTTCTCCCATCATACTCATTTCAAATTCAGCCTGCATAGACTTAGCAAACTCCTTTCCAAGTGAGGCAATAGATGTTCCAAAGATAATATCATCAACATAAATTTGACAAATTAAAATATCCTTCTTAGATGTTTTACAGAAGAGAGTTGTGTCCACTTGTCCTCTAGTGAAACCATTGTCTAGAAGAAAAGAACTTAATCTTTCATACCAAGCTCTGGGAGCTTGCTTCAATCCATACAATGATTTCTTAAGTTTGAAAACATGTTCTGGAGACTTAGAGTCTTCAAAACCAGGAGGTTGGTGGACATAGACTTCCTCATCTATATAACCATTTAAGAAGGCACTCTTAACATCCATCTGATACAGAGTGATGTTATGTTGAGTGGCAAAAGAGATTAATAAGCGAATAGACAGTTGGCTCTTAAGAAATCCTGAGATTCTCTAAAGATGCAGCAACTTGATCTTCTGATCCATTGCTTCTGATACTTTCAGCTTCTGGAGCTTTGCTTCTTGGTTCTACAGCTTCTGATATGACAATATCTATATCTGCAAAATTCTCAAATTGCTTTGGTTTTTCAAGACCAAGCTTATCATCAAACTTGATATTGATTGATTCTTCTACAACCAATGTTTCAGTATTGTATACTCTGTAGCCTTTAGAGCGTTCAGAATATCCAAGAAGAAAACATTTTTGTGCCTTAGAATCAAACTTACCAAGATGATCTTTAGTATTCAGAATAAAACACACACATCCAAAAGGATGAAAATATGAAATGTTGGGCTTTCTGTTCTTCCACAATTCATAAGGAGTCTTATTTAGAATAGGTCTTATAGAGATTCTATTCTGAATATAACACGCAGTGTTTATAGCTTCTGCCCAGAAGTGCTTAGCCATATTTGTCTCATTGATCATGGTTCTGGCCATTTCTTGCAGAGTCCTATTCCTTCGCTCTACAACTCCATTTTGCTGTGGAGTTCTAGGGCAAGAGAAATCATGGGCAATACCATTTTCTTTGAAGAACTCCTCAAAGAATCTGTTCTCAAATTCGCCACCATGATCACTTATGACCTTTATGATTTTACACTCCTTCTCAGATTGGATCTGAGTGCAGAATTCAAAGAACACTGAATGAGACTCATCCTTGTGTTTTAAGAACTTTACCCATGTCCAGCGGCTATAATCATCTACGATGACTAATCCATATTTCTTCCCTCTGATAGATGCTGGTTTGACTGGTCCAAACAGATCAATATGCAGAAGTTCTAACAGCCTTGAGGAAGAGACAACATTCTTAGATTTGAATGCAGGTTTGGAGAACTTGCCCTTCTGACATGCTTCACAAAGAGCATCTGATTTATATTTCAGACTTGGGAGACCTCTAACCAGATTTAGTTTGTTAATCTGAGAAATCTTTCTCAAACTAGCATGTCCTAATCTTCTGTGCCAGACCCATTTCTCTTCAGAAACAGACATAAGGCAAGTCACCTTCTGCTTCTCAAGATCTGAAAGATCAATCTTATAGATGTTGTTCTTTCTCTTGCCTGTAAATAGGATTGAGCCATCCTTCTGACTTACAGCCTTGCAAGACTTTTGATTGAAGATTATATCATAACCATTCTCACTTAATTGACTTATGGACAATAAGTTATGCGTTAATCCTTCTACAAGAAGTACATTAGTTATGGAATGAGAGTTACCAAAACTTATGGTTCCAGAGCCAATAATCTTGCCCTTCTGATCTTCTCCAAACTTGACTTCTCCACCTGGTTTAAGCACCAGGTCTTGGAATGTAGACCTTCTTCCCGTCATGTGTCGCGAGCACCCAGAGTCCAGGTACCATTACATTTTGTGCTTTGTCCTCTTTGCAGCTAAGGATATCTGCAACAGAAATTATCTTCTCCTTAGGTACCCACAATTTCTTGGGTCCTTTCTTGTTAGTTTTCCTCAAGTTCTGATTGAACTTGGGTTTAGCATAATAGTTAACAGGAGGAACATCATGATATTCTTTAGGTTTGACAGCATGATATTTCTTAGGTTGTGTCACATGCTTCTTGGTGTGTACAGTGTTAAAACTCTGTGCATGTGAAGTGAGCCTAATATCATGTGCATGGCCATATTTGAACTGATCATACAATGGCTTGTATGTGATTTTCATATCATCAACAGGTTCAAATTTATGTGAGGTATCACCCTCATAGCCAAAGCCAAACCTTCTGTTTCCAGAAACACCATATATCATAGAAGCAAGATGACTTCTGCCAATACTTCTAGATAAGAACTTTCTGAAGCTCGAGTCATATTCTTTCAGAATATGATTTAGACTAGGAATGGATTTTTCTGATTCAGAAGGAGATCCACTATCTTTGGATAGATTTAAAACTTTTTCCTTCAGTTCAGAATTCTCCGATTCCAACTTCTTAGTTTCAAATTCAAATTGCTTTTTCAGCTTTTTGTATTTGATACTAAGGTGAGCCTTGAGTTCCAGAAGTCCAGTCAAACTGGAAACTAATTCATCTCTAGATAGTTCAGAGAATACCTCTTCAGAATCTGATTCTGATGTAGATTCTGATCCACCATCCACTGTGGCCATCAGTGCAAAGTTGGCTTGTTCTCCTTCAGAGTCTGATTCTGATTCAGATTCAGAATCATCCCATGTTGCCATAAGACATTTCTTCTTATGAAACTTCTTCTTGGGATTTTCCTTCTGAAGTTTTGGACATTCATTCTTGAAGTGTCCAGGCTCATTGCACTCATAGCAGACAACTTTCTTCTTGTCAGATCTTCTGCCACCAGAAGATTTTCCTCGTTCAAATTTCTTTGAACCTCTGAAGCTCTTGAACTTCCTTTGCTTGCTCTTCCAGAGTTGGTTAACCTTTCTGGAGATCATGGACAGTTCATCTTCTTCTTCTGATTCTGATTCCTCAGAATCTACTTCTTTTGCCTGAAAAGCGTTAGTGCATTTTTTAAAATTAGATTTTAATGCAATAGACTTACCTTTCTTTTGGGGCTCGTTTGCATCCAGCTCTATTTCATGGCTTCTCAAGGCACTGATTAGCTCTTCCAAAGAAACCTCATTCAGATTCTTGGCAATCTTGAATGCAGTTACCATTGGACCACATCTTCTGGGTAAGCTTCTGATGATCTTCTTTACATGATCAGCCTTGGTGTAGCATTTATCCAGAACTCTCAATCCAGCAGTTAGCGTTTGAAATCTTGAGAACATCTTCTCAATATCTTCATCATCCTCCATCTTGAAGGCTTCATATTTCTGGATGAGAGCAAGAGCTTTAGTCTCCTTGACTTGAGCATTTCCCTCATGAGTCATTTTCAATGACTCATATATATCATAGGCAGTTTCCCTGTTAGATATCTTCTCATACTTAGCATGAGAGATAGCATTCAGCAAAACAGTCCTACATTTATGATGATTCTTGAAAAGCTTCTTTTGATCATCATCCATTTCTTGTCTGGTAAGCCTTACGCCTGAGGCTTTTACTGGATGTTTGTAACCATCCATCAGAAGATCCCATAGTTCACCATCTAGACCAAGAAAGTAACTTTCTAGTTTATCTTTCCAGTATTCAAAGTTTTCACCATCAAATACTGGTGGTCTAGTGTAACCATTGTTTCCATTGTATTGCTCAGCAGAGCCAGATGTAGATGTAGTCGTTGGAATTTCACCAGCCATCTTTTACTGAAGCGTTTTTCTCTTCCTGAATCTTTTCTAAACACAATTAAGTGCTTGCACCTTAGAACCGGCGCTCTGATGCCAATTGAAGGATAGAAAAACACTTAGAAAGGGGGGTTTGAATAAGTGTAGCTTTAAAACTTGTAAGATAAAAACAATTTGCACAATGATTTTTATCCTGGTTCGTTGTTAACTAAACTACTCCAGTCCACCCCCTTGGAGTGATTTACCTCACCTAAGGATTTAATCCACTAATCACACTTGATTACAATGGTTTTCCACTTAGAGACTCTCTAAGTCTTCTAGAGTATCCTGATCACAACCTGATCACTCTAGGAACAATCTGCTTAGACAACTTCTAAGACTTGCTAGAGTATACTGATCAACAACCTGATCACTCTAGTCCTTTACAAATTAATGTAAACAAATTCTAAGAGTATTACAATGCTTCTGAAAAGCTATAATCACAACTGTGATATTTCTCTTAAAGTTTAAGCTTAATCTCACTAATATATTACAACAGCAATGTAGTGAGCTTGATGATGAAGTTTGAGAGCTTTTGAATTTGACAACGTTTATGTATTATGCACAAGTATCGTGTTGAGCTTCTCATCAGAACTTCATATATATAGGCACTTGAGAAGATGACCGTTGGGAGCATTTGATGCTTTGCGTAATCCGTACAGCATTGCATTTAATGTTTCACTCTTTTGTCAACTACCTCGAGCCTTGTTTCCGCTGTGTCTACTGACGTTGCCTTTAATAGCTTCTAACGTTCCTTTTGTCAGTCAGCGTAGCCTGCCATCTAGTACTTGCTTCTGATCTGATGTTTGTGTAAACAACGTTTGAATATCATCAGAGTCAAACAGCTTGGTGCAGAGCATCTTCTTGTCTTCTGACCTTGAAGTGCTTCTGAGCGTGATACCATGAGAACTTCAGTGCTTCTGCTTCTGAATTCAAGTTCTTCTGATGCTTCCATAGACCCATGTTCTGATTCTGCTTGACCATCTTCTGATGTCTTGCCAGACCATGTTCTGATGTTGCATGCTGAACCTTCTGAGTCGGTGCTTCTTGCGCTGATTTTGTGCATACTCTTTGTATAATTCCTGAAACGGAAATTGCATAGTATTAGAGTACCACATTATCTCATACACAATTCATATCCTTGTTATCATCAAAACTAAGAATATTGATCAGAACAAATCTTGTTCTAACAAATTTATCCTGAACTGGTAAAGGATTTCTGGGTACATGCAACGGTTACCCCAACTGCCATCATTTCCTTCGTGCTAGGGCATGAAGTTGTCATTACTGAAAAGCTAATCAGGAAGCTATACAACCTGGATGATGAAGAAGGTTGCACCGGTCCTCATCCTGGAAGGGTTAACTGGTATCAGGTTGAACAACAAATCTCTCATGCTTTCGGGATTGAATCTCATAAAACTGGTACTTTAAGGCCGTTTTATCAAGTGTGGCCTGAGATTATTCTGGGTTCTCTTCACCACAGGAAGAAGCTATTCTCCTCCTCCGCCTACATCAGTCCTGATCACAAGGATACTCTCTTCTGCATTGGCAGAAAGATGGAATTCAACATCTCTCACATTCTGTTTGAGAATCTGAAGACTTCCATTGTTGAGTCAAGAGAGGAAGAAAGGGCGAAGAGTCCTCATATTCCAAGAAACACTATTCCTTTCGCCAGAATGATCTCTGATATTCTGACAGAAAGTAATTTGTTGGATTCTATCAGGACCCTTGGAGCGTCCCAATTTCTTGGAGTTGTTCAAGGTCCCGTCTTTAACGGTGTGGATTTGTTCAGACTTGATCTCATCCAGACGGTATCTTCTGTTGGGACAAGCTTTCCAGATATTCTGTCTAGGAGAGTTCCTGTTGAAGGTTTTGCCAATTTGTTTCATTTAGAACTTCACAAGGCTGTCAAGCACCACTTGGAAGATTCTGTTAGGAAACAATCTGAAGTTGATCCTGCGTGGATTCGTGGTAGAGTGCTTCTGTCACAAGCTGATCTTCAGAAGAAGGATCAGAAGAAACAACAGGCTAGGCTAAAAAGAAAGGTTCAAGAAGATGAGGCCAAGCAAGCCAAGAAGCAGAGGGTCACCTATGATCCTGACAAGGTGAACACTCCAGAATATCAGCAGCAGAAAATTAGAGATTCTTTTCGTACTCCCAGATCTGCAAATGCTCCTTCTGCAATTGTCTCCAGGCATGTTTTTACTCCTCCTTCTGTACCTCAAACTTCTACCCACCCACCTCCTTCTGAACCACAAAACAGCTTCACCATACCAAATCCTCCTCCACCTTCTCTTTCTACTCCTGTCTTAAACCCTACACCACTAAATATCCATCCCCCAACTCCTTCTGATAAGCCATCCTCATCAACCCCCATTATAATAATTCCATCTTCACCCACTCCCATCACAGATATTCCTTCCTCCTCAATCATCCCCACATATATCCCATCTTTTTCAAACACTGCACCTCCACCTTCTCTATCCCATCCCCTAACTACCAGAAAATCCAACCCATACTGCTTTCTCTACCCTGACTACAAATTCTTCAACCCACCTGAACCTGAACCTCATATCTACCTGGAGTTGTTCAGAAATGAAGTGATAAACAGGCTGGACCTTTTGAAGGATGCTTTCTTCAATGGTCTTGATGATGTTTCTACAAGAAACCTCTGGAGAAGCTTTCGCCAGGATTTTCAAGTAGGAGCTATGGGAGTTCAGAAGAGACTATTGGCTGCTGCCTCTGGTTATGCTGGTTATCTTTTGGAGGGTGATAATGGTATCTACTATCATCCCATCAGAAATAGGGTTGCTGTTGAAGAAAAGAGGTTTGTGGATGAGCTGGAAGAAGCAAGAATTGCTGATGCAATGGAAGCTAACCCTTGCAGGGAGATTGTGGTTTGGAAACCCCAATATCATGTTCTGCTTGGAGACTTCAGGACTCTCTTTGAATTTTTGAGGGAAAATCCTTCTGAGAAAGACCCAAGCTTGGCTATTCCAGAAGTTGTTGACCCACCAGAAGTTGAAGGTCCTTCTGCTCCACGGAATCTTGCTGCCATTCTTCAGGCTCTTGAGAATGGAGATTCTGAGGTTCCTGCTGCAGAGTATGGAGATGCTTCTATAGAAGAAGCAGATGCTGAAGATCATGTTGCTGAAACCATTCCTGTTGAGGAAAATCCTGCAAATGATCTGACTATGGAAGCTGCGGATCAGAATGCCATCCCTCTGGAAAGAATTTGTGAAGCTTCTTCTGATAAACCTTCCCGTCTTGCAAGGACTTTAGAAGTCATTCAGAAGAACCAGGATGAGCAAAGAACGATCAATGTTGAGTTTCGTGCTTTCATGTAGAGGCAGAATGAGAGCAACAATAGGATTCATGATATGCTGGCCAAGATCATGTCAAAGCTAGGGTCATCTTAGATTGAGTCTTAGATTGTTTTCTTTTGCTTTGCTGCATCTGTTTTTCTATGCATCTTCCCTTGCCCTCTTTTGTACTTCTGACAATCTTTTTTCCTGTGCTTAATGAAAATTATCCTTTTCTTCTATGTGTTTGTCTTGTTTTTCACCTGAATCTTTTATGTTTTTGATGTTATGAAAAAAAGGGGGAGAAAAATGTGATAAATGATCTGATTTATTTTATCAGTTGCTGGGAGAAAGGCTCCATATTTCTAACAGAACTTGCAAAGTTCTATGTCTTTGAGTGTTGTTTTGCAGGAATTGAAGATTCTTTTAAAGCTCAACATGAGAAAGCAAAGAGATGAGGAAAAGCAATTCTATAAAGAATCAAGCTCATGGCAATTGAAGCAAGCTGAGTGCTATAAAGCTTCAAGATCAGAAGCAAGAAGGAAGAATGCTCTGATATTCTGATGATAGAATATGCTTTCATTCTTATTCCTTATATGTTCTGATGCATGTTTTTAGTTACAAAATATGCTCTGAAACATTATGTTTGTTTGCTCTGATACATATTATATGTTCTGAAACATATTCTATGTTCTGATTCATTCATGCTAACTTTTGTCGTTTAGTTTGTTCTGTAACATTTCAGGATGTAAAGATGCTCTGATGATGCTCTGGTACATTCAACAATGTTCTGATACAATCTAGCATGCAATGATTCAAGAAGAAATTCAAGCTCTGAAGCTGTCCAATGGAAGCAAGGATCAGAAGCTATGAATATTCTGAAGATCTAGGAGATTAAAGTTTTGAAGCTGTCCTATGGAAGCAAGAATCAGTAGCTGTGAACGTTCTGAAGATCTAAGCATATGTGAACGTCTCAACTGAAATACTCAGGGAAGTCTTTTATTTATAAAATTCTTCTAGTATTTATTTCAGGGGGAGATTATTTATCTCAGGGGGAGATTGTTAATCTCAGGGGGAGACATATTCACACAATGTCTATATGCTTATGTTATAGCTGTGTAATTGTCTTTAGCCGTCTGTCTTTTCTGATCGCAAATTCATATCTTTTATGTATGTTTTTGTCATCATCAAAACGGGGGAGATTGTTAGAACAAGAATTGTTCTGATCAATATTCTTAGTTTTGATGATAACAAGTATATGAATTTTGTATGAGGTAATGTGGTACTGTAATACTATGCAATTTCCGTTTCAGGAATTATATAAAGAGTATGCACAAAATCAGCGCAAGAAGCACTGACTCAGAAGGTTCAGCGTACAACATCAGAACATGGTCTAGCAAGACATCAGAAGATGGTCAAGCAGAATCAGAACATGGGTCTATGGAAGCATCAGAAGAACTTGAGATCAGAAGCAGAAGCACTGAAGTTCTCATGGTATCACGCTAAGAAGCACTTCAAGGTCAGAAGACAAGAAGATGCTCTGCACCAAGCTGTTTGACTCTGATGATACTCAAGTGTTGTTTACACAAACATCAGATCAGAAGCAAGTACAAGGTGGCAGGCTACGCTGACTGACAAAAGGAATGTTAGAAGCTATTAAAGGCAACGTCAGTAGACACAGCGGAAACAAGGCTCGAGGTAGTTGACAAAAGAGTGAAACATTAAATGCAATGCTGTACAGATTACGCAAAGCATTAAATGCTCCCAACGATCATCTTCTCAAGTGACTATATATATGAAGTTCTGATGAGAAGCTATGTTACGAATCTTGATACAACACTTGTGCATTATACAGAAACGATGTCAAATTCAAAAGCTCTCACACTTCATCATAAAGCTCACTACATTGCTGTTGTAATATCTTAGTGAGATTTAAGCTTAAACTTAAGAGAAAATCACAGTTGTGATAATAGCTTTATAAGAAGCATTGTAACTCTTAAAAGAATTTGTTTACATTAATTTGTAAGTTCTAGAGTGATCAGGTTGTTGATCAGTATACTCTAGCAAGTCTTAGAAGTTGTCTAAGCAATTTGTTCCTAGAGTGATCAAGTTGTGATCAGGATACTCTAGAAGACTTAGCAGTTGTCTAAGTGGAAAACCATTGTAATCAAGTGTGATTAGTGGATTAAATCCTCAGGTGAGGTAAATCACTCCAAGGGGGTGGACTGGAGTAGTTTAGTTAACAACGAACCAGAATAAAAATCATTATGCAAATAGTTTTTATCTTACAAGTATTAAAGCTACACTTATTCCAACCCCCCCCCCCCCCCCGCCTTTCTAAGTTTTTTTCTATCCTTCAACGTGTCCATGCCTTTTCGAAACAGGATTGTAAAGACAACAAAGGTTATCGTCGAGCAAGGATTAGTTCAACAAAGAAGTTCCCTCATAGATACACTTAAGGGGTATCTAGTCATAAAGGGGTTGATCTTAGAACACATCAAATTTACAAGGACGCTCTACAATAACCTGGGGGCAAGGATTAGTCCAACTGGGGCAATATCTTGAACAAAGATGCATAACTACGATGGAGGGAAGACGACGTATGTTAACCTCCCACCAAGGGGTAAAAGGGTTATAGGTTTCCCTATCAATCTACAAACTCTGAAGTTACGAACGGTGTGATACTATCCTTAGGAAAAGCAAAAGAGGTTCAGTCTAAGGAAACTCATGAAGTTCCGAAACGACGAAAACCCACCGCTAACGGTTTATTCTCGACTGGTTTGACGTGCCCAAGGAGAAATCGAGATCACCCTTTACTTCTACAAGTCCACGAACTAAGGGGTAAAACAAGATCAACAGATCCACAAAGAAGATTGCCTTTAGGATTAATAGGTTTGTCACTTCAAGTTGTAACTTCTATGATCACAAAATGTTATTTGATGTAAAATGTTGTACCTTTCGAATAGTAATTCAATAAAAATATCATACATGTTTTGAAATTAATTCATTTGCTCCATTCACTCACTACTATGACTTTCCACTCGCACCCTTCTATTATATGTCAATCTCGACTTTTAATTATTAACAAACTTAAGGGAGAATGACGAATACAAATAATTAAGTCTCACAAAAATGTATGCTTTCAAGGTAAGACCGAACCGACGATGTACATGCATTGTTTCAATTCCCAAACAGTGAAGATATAAAGATGTTAATCCCTCGTTACCCCCTCGAGCAAGGAGTTGGAGTTTGTTCCTACTTTTCAATTAAACCTCGATTTCAACCAGGGGCAGGGTAGATTTCAATTAATTCAAGGGTGTACTTTGGTTGTCAAGAGAATCAGTCAATCCAAGCAAAGACTCAAGCATAAGGATCAAGCAAAGTTTCAAGCATATCTTTTTCCTCGCGTTCATCCAAGATTGAGGAAGCAACGAAGGTAACATTCACAACATCTTCTTCCTCAATACATCATTCGAGATCGAGGACATATCAAAGTCGAAGCTTACATATCAAAATCAACATGGAAGTCACAACATTCAATATCCAAGGATCAATATTTCTAAAGGAGTATTCAAAAAAAGAAGAAAGTGCCCGCTAAGTCAGAATGGAAAATTCCATGAAAGAAAACGAAATGACTTAGGCAAAAATTAGGGTATCCCGATGGATCAAATTCAAGGGAATTGGTTCATGCAAAAATAAGGGATAAAAACAAAACAGTGGCAAAATACAAAGCACAATCTTGTGACTGCTAAATTCTCGAAGCTTCTCATCTATGCTTGGATCTTTACAATCTCTTCTCATCAATGCTTGGATCTCTACTAAGACTTCTGCTCAATATCAAAACTGAAACGATTCTCTTGCAAACAAAACACGTCCATTGAATTAGGCAAATTTTTAGGACTTGGAGAACATCAAGGAGAAATGGGTGGGTTAAATAGATTTTGAGCCTTATATCCATTGTTTCTTTAAACATGAACCAGGCCAAGTTACAACATTCAAAAGTCTTAATTGAGGCAAGGTTAACTACGAAAGCATATTAAGCAGGATCTTGTTATACTGACTCCTATGTTTGTTAAAACCATTTCTAATCATTACGCTTCTTCAAACATTTGTTTCTAATCTTTCACTCCTAATTCATGACGGACTTCGATTTCAAAACTTGCATTCACATTACATTAGAATTACTTTTCAAAAGGTACAGCGCCATCTACGAATATACACTTAGCATCGAGAAGATCTCGAAATTGGTTAATCAAATATGACCATTTCTAATAAAGACTCTTGCATGGGGGAACCACATCTAGAGGGTTTTCCTAAACAGGGGCAAAATCTCAATGATTATAGGGGCATACAATCAAGGATCCTATTAACTAGGGGCATTCTCCCTAAGTTCCAATTGACTTGGGTCATATCTCGAAGCAATCTCAATCAGGGGGCATGTCAAACATGGGACGAATTCAAATTCAAAAGGATAGAACAACATGGATAACCCTCCATATCCCGGAAATCAGGGGCACACCCCTTCAATCTAAACGTCGAAGCACATGACAGGGTTATTTCCTGGGGAACTTCCCTCATAAGCACCTTTTTCCACGAAAATACTGGGGCAATGGATATCAAATCCATAAGACGCACAACAAAAAGAAAAAACGTATTCACACTTTACAACCTTGAACCAATCTTCCTCCTAACTACGATCTTCAAAGTTCAAACAAAACAGATATTGGGAAATCGCGCTAGCATCCAACAACCTTAGAAACATTAGCAAACTATACACACTTTGGTTATCAACAACCTATCATCAGATCATCATACAAATACATATAAGTCATTCATTACATACATCACACCACACCTTTTTAGGTAGTTTTCTTTAAGACATTCTTTTTTTAAGAACCTTTCTAGGTAGTCTTCTCTAAGACGAATCGTCATCCATTTCCAAGAACCTTTGTAGGTAGTCTTCTTCAAGACATTTTTTAGCCTTCCTAGGTAGTCTTCTTTAAGACATTCCTCATCCTTTACTAAGAACCTTTTCAGGTAGTCTTCTTTAGGACAAATGTTCATATCCATTCCAGAAACCTTTTCAGGTAGTCTTATAGAAGACATTATTTCATTCCACTCGCTACATCAATCAACATATGCATGAGAATAAGCATTATCCCATACATCAAAACATCCAAGTCATTACTCTGGTGCTAAACCACATTGTCCACCTGCCTCCCGGTAACCTTACCGATGACAGTAACCATATTGTTTGTTTATTTCCAATCACCTGATTGACGTATCTCGGCAACCTTACCGATGACGGTAACCTTACCGTTTGTTTATCCCCAATCACCTGATTGATGTATCCTGGTAACCTTACCGATTATAGCAACCTTGCTGTTCATTTCACTCATAAAACATATACATAAGCATTAGCATATACATATCATCTAGCGCATTCACATACTACAAAAAGCCCGGTTTCCAACCTTCGTGTTGTGATAGGATTGTTTTCCGACCCTCGAGTCATGAGTTTCCGACCCTCGAGTCGTGAGTCTCCAAGCAAGTGAATCTTTTTCATACGGGCAAACAATCTTCTATGCAGATAAATTTGTCCGAACCGGGGCAAGTGGATCTCATAGGTGCAGGTGAGCTTGCTAGAGCTATAGCAAGTGATCCTTTTGGGGATTAATCAAAACTACGATAGTAAGCAGGTATGGCTAACTGCGACGACTTACTATAACTATAGTAAGTGGGTCATACCATCTACGATAAGCTTACTCCAACTACGATAGCAAGTAGGCATGGCCAACCGCGATGACTTACTAGAACTATAGTAAGTGGGCCACACCATCTACGATAAACTTGCTGGAACTACGATAGTAAGCAGGTATGGCTAACTGCGACGACTTACTAGAACTATAGTAAGTGGGTCATACCATCTAAGATAAGCTTACTCCAACTATGATAGCAAGTAGGTATGGCTAACTGCGACGACTTACTAGAGCTATAGTAAGTGGGCCACACTACCTACGATAAACTTGCTGAAACTACGATAGTAAGCAGGTATGACTAACTGCGACGACTTACTAGAATTATAATAAGTGGGTCATACCATCTACGATAAGCTTACTCCAACTACAATAGCAAGTAGGTATGGCTAACTACGACGACTTACTGGAGCTATAGTAAGTGGGTCATACCATCTACGATAAACTTGCTGAAACTACGATAGTAAGTAGGTACGGCCGACCACGACGACTTACTAGCACTATAGTAAGTAGGCCCTACCATCTACGATAAACTTACTGAAACTACGATACGAAGTGGGTATACCAACCGCGACGACTTACTAGAACTATAGTAAGTGGGTTACCTACAAACTGCAAAAGCTTGCTAGCGCTATAACAAGACTGATTATCTTTTACGTAGCAAACGGCAAACCCTCGCTATTACTAGCTACGTTTGTTCATCACGTTAGTCCCTCGGCAGTGATCTTCTCCAAAACTTCACCAATAACAAGCAAGGTTCTATTTTTCTTTTCCAAAGTTACTAACTTCAACTAACATAACTAACAATCATGCATCATTCAATTAACATACCTCATTCATACATAACGCATATACATACATCGCTCTCATTTATTTTGAGAAGCTCACTGCATCATACATCGCATGCATCATAACATTGCATAAAATTCAGGTTGCCTTTTAGGCTATGCTACAATCGAAACACAGTGGTCCCTTTCAAAAATGTCTGCTTCACATCCAAGAAAAAGAGGGGTATTTACCTTGGATGGCATCTCTAAGCCCATCTCCCGCAGAAAATCCTTCCCGACAAATGCAAATTTTAGGGTATTCTTAGTGTTCAATCATCTTCTACCTTTAGATCACGATAGGCAGACGTGCCTATCTGACTCTTCAGGTTTAAGAAGATTGAACAGGGGCAGCTGTCATACCCCAAAATTTGCCCTCTTATATTCAATCAAAGGTCCCTCTATGCATCTTCAATGGCTCAAGTTTCAAAGGCTTATTCAAGTCACTCTCTCCTAATCAAAGATCTCCAAAACTAGGGTTTTCATTTTATCAAAGGATTGTGAATATTTATGGCCTCAAATGGATCTCAAGGTGTCTCACATATATCAAAGTATCTCCATGTCAATTATAAAACTTCAATCCCAAGGCTTTCCCATTCAAAGGCTCAGATGATCAATAATCGACTATGTTGACCTAAAAGTCAACTATAGTCAAATTACAGTCAAACTTCAAGATTTTTGGTCAACATCAAGTATGTGAGGTTATCTCCATCATTTGATCAAAGGTTGATCATGATTCATCAATAAAAACTCATAAATGAACAAATTCAAATGGTTCAAATTAGGGTTTTTTATAGGAGAAAGTCAACTCAACATTGACCAGCCATAACATTCACATGGAACATCAGAAATTCCTCACTCAAAGCCTATTTGGAAGGAAATTGGATTCTCTACAACTTAGTCTCTCACAAGCCAAGGCCATAAATGCTTTATTTGGAAGATACAGTACAAAAGATTATAGGTCCTTTTCAAAGGTCAACCAAAAGTAGTTTTTTTGTCAAAGGGCATATCATCAAGATAAAATCACCAAATGAAAAATATGTTCCAAAGTGGCTTATAGAGGACATCTCGAGGTTTCCAAAAAGTACTAGAACTCCTTCATAGCTTAAAAATTGAGAGAGATACGCCTCGTCAAAGTTGGGCGATTTTGAAGGAAATATGTGAAACAAAAGTGGTTCAAAATGATTATTTTTGCAAATGGACCTATCTTATTATGACCCAAACTTGACATTAAGGTTATTAGGAACCTACAAATCCAAGGCCACAACCATATTGATTTTATTATAATTTTGGTGAATTTTTATTCATTTTAAAACTTAGTTTAAATCCAATAACTGATAGAAAATATAAGAGATTTGATTCTAATTTGTTTCCAATCATAATCAATCATCAAAATATGTATTATATCATGCCAAATTCGTGCACATGAAGATTGGTAGGAAAATATGCAATATTTTCTAAGTTTAGTAAGATTTGAACATAAAAATATTATTCCTTCAATCAAGGAATCAATCAACCAAATCATGGGGTTTTTATTCAAGATTGCTAACCTAATTCCCTCTAATAGATATAAGCAACTCGTTCCAATGAAGAAGGGGGGGTTTTCACAAGGTTTTGCAACCAAGAACACCATAACAAAACTCAAATTTTTTTCATGAAAATTGATACTCGGTTTTGAATTTGTGGCCTTTCTCAAAGGATTTCGAAGGTTCTTTCACACTCCCCAAAGACCCCTGAAGCGATCCCAACCTTCATCATCATCCAAAACGCTCTGAAGAACATTCAACAATTCACGGTTTCTGGTTTTTTCTTTTAGTTTCGATTTCGCCTATACATGCGTATTTAACTTAATATGATTGTGTTTTTGTGTTTAGAATGAAGTTTTGAAGCTTCCTGGATAGTTTAATTGGATTCTAAGTACAGGTTTCAAGAATCACCATAGTAAGGGTTTCAAGGTTGAGATTTGGGGGCACGTGGATAAGAGCCGAATTGACAGGAATTAAGGGTGTCAATGGAATCATAAGGTTTGTTACGATTAATCTGGGCTATTGTGTGGTATTTTTGGGCAATTATTCGCAGGTTTTGAAGAGGGAGACCTATGGCAACGCTTGGGGGGCCGTAGCTAAAGTCTATGCTGTTTTCAGAAAGAAATAATGGGGAAGATGATATTGTAGCAGAGGCACGCGTTTCATTTTAAACAAAATATAAATTTCATTTATTTTATATATTATTTTGGTTTCAATACATAAGCAGCTAAAGGATACAGCGCAGGTGGCCATGTTGCATAATGTGAGACCCATGAGGACTGGGTTCGATCCCTGTTGCCTCAACATTTATTTTCAGTATTTTGTTCTGTATGATCCAGCGCACGCTTCCCTGTTGCCTCAACATTTTTAGCCATAAACCTTTATTCTAAATTCAAAACCTTAGGAAAGGGTTGAGGGTACCTAACACCTTCCCTCGACCTGAATATAGTATCTTACCCTGAATCTTTATAACTGCGCAAAGTTTTCTATTCGCCTTGGTAGAATAGGTGGCGACTCTAAAGGTTAATTTTAGGGCAGGTTGCTACAGGTTAAGAAAAAGGTTTTCGAAAAGAAGAAGCTCAGCGTTGGATCGAGAATTATTTGTAACGACTTGGCGTTGGACCAAGGTTTATTTACTTTTGAATTGAGATTAATTTGATGTTTTTGGTATTTTCAATATAAAGAAGAAAATAAAATAACAAAATTTAAAACATAATTTTTTGTATTTTTAAAATTTATAGAAACAAAAATAATAATTGCACTAAATCCTTACGAAATAGAGACAAGAAATAAATAAAAAGGGAGTACGAAAAGAAATTGAATGCTGGCCCAATGCAGCTTGCAAGCCCAAAGAAATATGGACTCAGGAGGGGGTGGCTCGCTGGTAAATTGGTGTTGAACATAAAACGAGGTGAGATTTATTACTTAAGCCCAAGACACAATTTAAAACATGAAACCCTAATATGCTAAAGGGTGTTCCGCCCCCAACTTCAAGCAAAAAATGGTCCCCACACTCTGTGTTTCTTTCTTTGCGTTTTGGTGAACAAACAAACACCGAATCTCTTTTCCTCACACTCATTTTCAATCTTTCATCCCTCACTTTTACGCGTTTCACACAACAACAAAAGAACTCTCCTATTTAAATCTCTCGTTATGTTCATCATCTCACGGTTTCGATCTACTCCTTTCTCGCTCTCTCACGGTTCTTTCTCTGTTCTCAACTCAAATCCGAACAACAATAAAAAAGGATTCATATACACAAGTAACAAAATTCAATAATTTCAAGAATAACACCAAATCAAAATTCCGTAATGCAAACAAAATTCAAGTAACGATTCAGACATTGCAAGCTAATGGTTCATGAAAGTTTTAGAGGAATAAAAAACGAATACCAACTCCGAACGTTCTCGGAGGTGACGAATCCACTCAGGTATAGTGCCTCATCGTTTCTACTGCTTCTTCTGATTCCATCTTCTGTGCGCTTTCTGTTGTGAGCTTCTGTTGTTGTTACCGTATTATGAGGATGCGTGTGTCGTTGAAATCAGTTCGCAGAAGGATCGATGGTTGAATCTTCTGTGCGCTTTATCGTGGATGGTTTATGGAAGTGAGGGTTGAAGGCTGTGTGTGTGAGGGATGATGTGTGTTATGCAGGTTTGAATTAGTGAAGGTGAAGCTGGATTTTGGTATGTGAAGGTTTGTGTTTTGGTTTGGATTTAGCAGAGTTTTTTTCTATTTTTCGTGTGGCTGCCTCCCTTGCTGTTGTGATGAATCTCTGTTTATATAGGATGAGTTTAGGGTTTTAGATGTAGAAATGGGGGGAAATTTGGGATGAAATTTGAACTTTTATGGAAGCTGAATTTGGTGTTTTCTTGATGCAGGTTTGGTATGATCATTTAGGTGTATATTTTGGAGTGTAAGGTGCAGAAAATTGCAGGGCAGCAAGAGCAGAGGCGTGGATAGAGTTTTGGAACAGAGATGTAGACCGTAGTGTTTGGCCTCTTGGAACGTTTTGCTTGAGAAATAATATATGAACATGACAATGTGAGACCATAAAAAACTTCATAGTTTAAAACAAAAACAAAACCATCTTGGGCTTAAAAAGAAATAAACACATGTGCCTTACACAAAAAATAATTTCTATTCTATTATATATAAAAAAATAGAAAATAAAATAATAAAAAAGATAATGATAAAAAAAAATAAGCTAAATTATTAAAATCCAATTTTTTTAATATTTTTGTTATAAAATTAAAATGAAATGCAAGAAATGCGACGATATAATGCAAATGAAATATGAATGCGATAATATCAAATGAATGAAATATGTGGGTCAAAAATTGGGGTGCGACAAAGAGACATCCTTGTTGATTTAAGCTCACCTAAGTTTAGTTTCTTACAGGTTGAAAGAGGCATCAAACTAACACTAGCTCCTAAATCGCATAAGGCTTTATCTATAATAGTTTTTCCTATTACACAAGGTATGGAGAAACTACTAGGATATTTTAATTTGGGAGGCATGTTATTTTGAATGATGGCGCTACATTCTGCGGTAAGCGTTACAGTTTCGTTATCATCGAGTTTCTTTTTGTTTGAAAGAATTTCTTTTAGGAATTTAGCATATGAAGGCATTTGAGTTATAGCTTCTGTGAAAGGTATGGTTATGTTTAATTGTTTCAGAAGTTCTACAAACCTTTTAAATTGCGCTTCAGTTTTTGATTTAGCTAATCTCTGAGGGTAAGGAATAGGTGGCTTATAAGGTGGTGGTGGCACATAAGGTTTCTCTTTTTCAGATTCCACTTCAGTGTTGTTTTCATTTATCTTAACGATTTTATAATCAGTTGATGTCTTATTGGTTTCCTTTGGCTCTGGTTGTGACATGGGTGCGTTTTGAGTTCTAGGATCGATAGGTCCATCGTATTTCGTTCCACTTCGCAGTGTAATCGCATTCACATGTCCTTAAGGATAAGGTTGTGGTTGAGCAGGAAACGTGCCATCAAGGGCAGCAATAGGCGCTTGTTGTTGAGCTACTAGGGAAATTTGCGTTTCTAGCATTTTGTTATGTGTAGCCAAAGCGTCTGTGGTCGTCATTTTGTTTACCTCCCCGTTTCACTTGGGAGGACGGCACGCTAGACCCTTCACGCGAAATTTGGAAGGAGGAAGCGCCCGGGGCGGGAGGAATTTTGTTTCAGTTCTTCCTACGATATCACACAAACTTTTTAATTATCCTACGAGTAGGAAAGGGGGAAAATATCTCAAATAAACCCTAGGAGTTTGCTAAGTGTGGGGATTCACCTAGACTAGAAATTTTGGAGTCCGGGAGGTCGGTTATACATAGGGAAGAGTTTAAGCACCCTATATATCCGTAGTACTCTACGGGAACCTTCTTTGTGTCAATGTGATTGTGATTGTTGCTTGTTAATGGGAAAGTTTCTCCTTTGTGTTAGGATATGGAATTGAATTGAATTAAAAGAAAGACAGACTGACTGACTATTTTTGTTATTTTATTAGCTCGCTGAGATTCCTTGTGAACCTCATGCCTACATATCCCTAATGGAAGTCAGAGCTTAATGTAGTTCGGGGAACTAATTAGGGATTTTAATGATTTTTGTAACGCCCATATAATTTTAATATTAATTTAATTGGAATATTGAATTAATAATTAGAATTATTAAGGATTTTGTAAAAATAATGAATGAATAATGGTTTATGGCATTTGGGCCATATGAAGAAATAGTAAAAGAAGGGGGTGGTTTAATAATCCTTTTACTAATTTTATTATTGTTTTTATAAAACATTTGGATTTGGGGAAACAAAGAAAGAACGTGAAAGAACAGAAGTTGGGAACGAGGAACGTGAAGGAGAACGGTAGAGGGAGAGACCAAGAACCAAGAAATTTGTCTAAGGTAAGGGGGGACTTGTCTGATTATCATCTATTATCGGATTAGGGGTTGATAATTCTAAATAGATGTAGAATTCGGGTCGATTGAGTCATATGATAGATTTAGGGATTGAGTCAAATTGTATGATGTTTGATCCCTATGTTTGAATCCATGATATCTATGTTGTTATGGTCTCAATTGATGCGTGATTGATGTATTATGAGGTGTATTTTGTGTTGTTTGTGCATTCCTGTCGCCCTCGGTTTTTTACTATACCTCTCGTGAGAGATATACGAACTGACTCTTCTTTTGCTTTTGAATTTTTGAAAATCAGAGAGTCGCCACCGACTTTTATTTTATCCAATTAAGGAAAGGTTTATAAAAGAAACAGAAAAAGACCTTTAAGAGATTTTGGGTAAGGGGGTAGGTTATACAAAGGGAAGGTTTTAGCACCCTTTGTATCCATGGTTATCCATGGGCTCTTAATTGCTTAGCTCACTTGTTTTGAATCATTTGTCTTGCCTTGAAATGCTTGTATGTGGTTTCAAAATACCTTTGTAAATTGACTTTATAATGATCCGTGTGCGGATGTATACAAAGTGTTTTTATCTTTCAAAAGATGTTTTGAAAAAAAGAACATTAACTTCGTAATGATCCTTGTTTGGATATATACCAAGTATTGTCTTTTTTGAAAGTTTTATTTTGAAAAACAATGATATATGAGACATTTGTTTGTTTTGATTTGAGCAAGCAATTAGGAGGTCTACCCTAAGTTTATAAGGTTTTTTCCTATTTCCTTTAGAAAATTCTCCTTTTATCGAATGTAAACAAAGGTTCGATTTTGCATTTGAAACAGTAGAATTTGATTTTTGAAAAGAGTAACAGAGGGATTAACCTAAGAGGTGCAAGTGTGATTGTGTTTTTTGATTCAGATATTTTTATCTTTGAAGTTAATGATCTAACGCTTCAGTTTTTTATCTTTGACATTGTTTACTCAGAAAACTGGTAAACAAGCGCTAGTTTCCTTTTTAAAGGTTACTTTTGCGGAGTCAACTAGAATACTCCAGGACTGATTGCTTTATTTTGTTATATTATGTGTATCTGGTTTGTATTAAATGTAAATAGTGACTTTAACGTAAAAGTAAACACTGAAATTAAAGGCTTTAAAGTAAACCAAAGCAATAAAAAAGGCAGTAAATGTGCACTGAAAGATAAAATGTAATGTAAAATGATTGCATTAATTAAACTGGTACGCATACGTACATTCCAAAGTTGCACTCGTTACTCATTATTGCGCAGAGGTTTGAGTTTACTTGTGTTTATGTAGAAAATGCGGACCCCTAACTATTCCTATGAAACTTGCTTAAATAGTAAAATAAAATAACTACTACTAACGGTCGACTGGCTATCAGTCAACACGTGTCTTCGACATGCAAGATCTTCAATTGTGAGACTTCCACGCGTCCTGTGAGAACTGCCAGAAAACTGCCTGAAACTGCCTCTTAACTTCCACTGCCTCTCGACTTCCACTTCAGTTTCTGCAGCCAAAATTCTTAAGTCTTCGCATACTTTTGATCTGGTCGAACGTTGAAGCCTCAGATAATCTTCCTAGTCGAACAGCTTCGACTACTAAGCGTTACTTAGTCGAACCGCTTCGACCCGAATGGCAATGTAGATATTAACTCGAGGCCCAATTACCAATTTAGGGCCTTTTTACCAAATTGAGGCCCAATTGCCAATTTTGGGCCCTAGTTGCCCATTTATTAGTAAGTCGAAATCCTAGGGTAACAAATTGCCCCTCCAAGCAACTTCTTTCGACTGACTTTAGGAAAGAGAAGAAATGTCGTTTCAGTTCTTCCTTGGGTTTCGACTTTTGTTAATTCCCATTACGCCATGATTACGTTTCATTTTCCCAGGCACTAATTATTACCTAAACGCTAGGTAATGGGCTATTAACTGCTCCCAGCTTGCTTGTGTCAGTTTCCAAAATATTTAATATGACTTTTGGTTTTCTAACTTCCTTCCCCCACGTTTGTCTTGCTGAAGTAACTACACATTCTCTATATATAGCCTCATTCCTTCCATTGCTTTTTTACATCTCCTTGCACACAACACCTTAAACTTTTCATCTTTTCAATCTTTTCAAACCATGGCACAACCTTTAACAAATGCCAACATAAGATCCTGCATTAAGAAAGAATTTAAGCTTTCTGCAGAAGAGTTTGATGCGAATCATATCAATGCTCGTGCCCTCTATGCTAGCCAGGGGCTTGCATTTTATCCTGAAATTCTAGATGGAAACATCTATCCCTGCATGCTGATTGAGTTCTGGAGATTTGCATCTTTGCGCATAGATCCAGAAGGGAGGACTACTATAACCTCCACCATTCGAGGGGCTCATGTCATCATCACTCCCTCAACAATTTCTGATTTGTTGAAATGCAGCAATACTGGTGCAACTTTTGTTGACAATATTTTCGACATGAACACTTCTAATATGTTATGGGATCTCATGGACAATGACCCCTTTTGTGCCAAAGTCATCAAAATTTGGCACCAACTTCTGGTAGGCAACTTTCGTCCGCGCAACCATAATAAAAATAGCATCATGGTGGAAGACTTGGAATTCATTTCTTGTGCTCTTCAAGGGAAGAAAATCAACTTTCCTCTATTGATTTTTAAACAGCTCGTGGAAGCTGTCTCTTTGACGGCCTCTCGTCAAGGAATGGTGACTTGTCTTCCTTATGGAAGATTCTTGTCCTACCTATTTCTCAAGCAAGGTGTAGTGAGGAAAATGCGCAAGGCCGGGCGCATAGATATGTTCGAAGCCGAAAGCCTGCCTCTACTATCCTTGGAAGACATCGACCGAAGAGTTAACTAATATTGGATATCTTAGTGGCTTTAGGCTTTTTTTCTTTCTTTTTTTGTAATGACTGCGCATTTTATGAAGGAACTTTTTGTAATGACTGGCCAAGGTTTTTTAGCCATTTTAATATAATCTCTTAGTTTTTATTCTCTTATGCGAATTTCTCGAAGTATAGGTTTATATTTTTTCAAATATTTACCATTTATCCTCAAGATTCGACCATCTGAATTTAGTTCTTCAATTTCATATGCATTGTTTGAAAACACTTGCAAAATTCTAAACGGTCCTTCCCAACTTGGGGACCATTTACCCAATAACTTATTCCTGTGATCCATGGGTAGAATAACCTTCCATACATAATCACCTACCATGAATGTCTTCTCTTTGACTTTCTTGTTGTAGGCCTTCGCTATTTTTTCCTTTTGTCTTATTAATCTATCCAACGCCATTAGCCTTTCTTCGTCTAATTCTACTAACTCATCTAACATCATATTCCAGTATTCGTCAGACGAAAGATCGTTTTGTCGTTGAATTCTTGTTGATTGTAGGTGAATTTCTGCAGGCAACACAGCATCATGCCCGAATGTCAAACGAAATGGGGTAGTTTTTATCGCCTCCTTTGGTGACGTTCGACAAGCCCAAAGGATTTGGTCGAGCGTTTGATGCCAATTTCTTGGCCTTTTCCCCACATGCTTCTTTATTAAATTTATGATAACTTTATTAGCAGCTTCGACCTGACCATTTGCCTGGGCGTAATATGGAGTAGATGTTAGCAATTTGAATCCTGTTTCTGCTGCAAAAGCTTGCATTTTTTGACCAACAAAAATTGATCCTTGATCAGTAGTAATGGTTTCTGGAATCCCATATCTGTAGATAATGTGTTTTTGTATGAAACTAATCACCGCTTCTTGATCAGCATTAACTAGTGGGATTGCCTCTATCCATTTAGTAAAATAATCTATTCCTACTAAGATGAATCTTTGTTGCTTAGAAGATGCAGGTTTGATTTCTCCTATTAAATCCAAAGCCCATCCTCTAAAAGGCCAAGGTTTGATAATCGCATGCAATTCACTGGCTGGCACATGTTGAATGCCTGAAAATTTCTGGCACTCTTGGCATCCTCTTGCATATTCAATACAGTCTTTTAGCATTGTTGGCCAGTATAAACCTTGTCTAAACAACAACCATTTCATCTTATGGCCGGATTGATGAGCTCCACAAACACCACTATGAACCTCTGACACAGCCAAATATGCTTCAGCTTCACTTAAGCATTTCAACAACACACCCTCAGCTGTTTTCTTGTATAAATCATTTCCTAATATCACATAGTTTAGAGCTCTGTATTTAATCTTTCGATCAATTCTTCCGACAGGATTATTTAAGTATTGGACCAATGGGTTTCTCCAATCAGCATCAGTCATATTGTCGATGGCAAAAATTTCCAAGGCATACAAATTTTTATTTTCAACATCATCATCTACCCCCTCGAATTTTGACGTCGACAATTGACCCAATTTGTCTAATACTTCACGAGTTTCTTTGTTCTTGATCTCGACCATATCTTCCAACTTGTCTTTAGAAACTCTATACCCAGAAGCAATTTGTGCCAATTCATTGGCAATGCAATTGTTAGATCTTGGTATGTGCAAGATCTCAACATGCTCGAAGCTTTCTAATAAGCGTATCACGATTGCATAATACATTATTAGATTTTCTTTAATGCACTTATACTCTTTTTTGATTTGTCGAATCACTAGCTCAGAATCACCTCGAATCTCAACCCGGGTTGCCCCTAAATCTATTAGGGCCTTCAAACCAGTAATCAAGGCTTCATATTCGACTTCATTATTAGAGCATACTTCTTTCATTTTGTAATGGAACTTAGTTGGAAGTCCCTTAGGGGAAATAATCAGGACTCCAATGCCTGAACCATTTTTGTGACTAGAACCATCAAAAAACAATTTCCAGTTAGTTTGCTCGACTTGATTTACAGACAATTCGACTAACCCATGGTCGACTATAAAATCAGCCACAACTTGTCCTTTCATAGCCTTTAAAGGAACATATGTTAAGGAAAATTCAGTTAGCGCTAAGGCCCACTTACCAATTCGACTATGCAAAATTGGCTTAGACAACATATGTTTAATGATATCAAAATGAGAGGACACATACACATCAACAGGCTTTATATATTGCTTAAGTTTGTTACATGAGAAATATAAGCATAAGCATAATTTTTCAATATCATTATACCTAGTTTCAGCATCTACTAAGGTTTGACTTAGATAATATATAGCTCTTTCGACGCCATTATCATCTTCTTGGGCCAACATACTCCCAATTGTCGAGCCTGATGCAGCTATGTATAATTTCATACTTTTTGTCCTATTGGGGGGTAATAAAATAGGAGGCTTAGTTAAATAAGCTTTTATTTGGTCGAATGCCTGTTGATGCTCTAGCTCCCATTTGAACTGATCTTGGTTCTTGAGCTTCACAAGTGGTGAAAAGATATTCGTCTTGCCACTTAAATTTGAGATAAATCTCCTCAAGAAATTAATCTTCCCCAACAATGACTGGAGTTGTTTCTTTGTTTCTGGCGCCTTTAGCTCTAAGATCGCTTTCGTCTTATTTTGATTTATTTCAATGCCTTTCTTGTGAACCACGAAACCCAGGAAATCCCCTGCATGTACACCAAAAGCACATTTTAAAGGATTCATTTTGAGTCCATATTTCCTCATTCGTTCAAAAGATTGTCGAAGATGGTCTAAATGACCATTTTCAGAGTTGGATTTTATTACAATATCATCAATATAAACCTGCATAAATTTGTCAATAAAATCATGAAACATGGAATTCATGGCTCGTTGGTATGTAGCTCCAGCATTTTTTAAACCAAAAGGCATCACTACCCATTCATAAGTTCCCAAAGCACCTGGGCATCGAAACGCCGTCTTCGGTACATCCTCGTTAGCTATAAAAATTTGGTTATAACCTGAATATCCATCCAATAAGCTAAGGTATTCAAATCCGGCTGCAGAATCGACTAGCATTTCAGCGACCGACATGGGATATTCATCTTTAGGAGTAGCCTTATTTAAATCTCTGAAATCTATGCATACACGAAGGCTACCATTTTTCTTTATGACAGGTACTATATTAGCTAACCATTCGACATACCTCGCAGTTCGAATAAACTTGCTTTTCAGTTATCTTTCAATTTCCATTTTGATTTTTTCCATAACTCCCGGCGCAAATCTCCTAGGAAGCTGCTTGATAGGCTTCTTCCCTGGGTTTAATGGTAGTCGATGCTCCACCACCTGTCGACTTAAACCAGGCATTTCATTGTAATCCCATGCAAAACAATCTTTGTATTCTTTCAAAAGTCGAATCAACTTGGCCTTTAGGTTACTTGTAAGCCTTGTACTTACATAAGTAGGCCTTTTAACTATCCCATCACCTAAATCAATTTCCTCAAGAGGGTCTTGAGCTTGCATCCTTTTTACCGATCCTGATGGATCCATTTCGAAACCCAAAGGTTCGTCATCGTATATCCCGTCGAGTATTTCGACTTGGTGATTGACTTGATTGTTTTCATTCTTTACCATCATCATGGCCCCAATAGCCATTTCTTTGTCTAACTCGGCTTCTAAAGCCGCTCTTTCGTTGTTTTCGGCCAAATAAGCCGTTATTCGAGCCAGGTATTCTGACTCAGTGGTCATCGTCTTTGACCGTTGTCCTCTGTTCTGGAGGACTTTCATGGTTCAATGGTTCATTAGGATCTTCTTTATTCCAAATGAAACCATAATTTGGATCTAAGTTCAGATACTTAGACACGCTTTCATCAGAAGGATATACATCTTCTGCTTTATAGCAAGGAGCTACATTTGCCAAATGCTGGTCGAAATGTCTGCGACCGCTTTCAGTTTTGTAATAACTTTGGTCAGCTTCAATATTCTCCACTATACCATCCGACCTCCAAATGGCCACACGCTGATGTAAGGTGGAAGGAACTGCTCCAATACCATGGATCCATTCCCGACCCAACAGCAGTTTAAAATTTGCTTGAGATGCGATCACCATGAATACGGTTGACCTGACAGACGAACCAACAGCTAGTTTTACTTGAATTACTCCAAGTATCCCACTTGTCTTACCCTCATAATTAGATAGTACCATATTATGGGGTCTTAAGTCTTTATCGGTCTTTCCTACTTTCTGTAGTGAGGAATAAGGCATTAAGTTTACTGCAGCTCCACCATCGACAAACACTTTGTTTATAGGCACTCCATCCACTTTTGCCCTTATGAATAGTGGCTTCAAATGATACATCATTCCTCGACCTGGCCTCTCAAACACAACTTTTTGTTCTTCTACTACTCCTTTTCCCATTACATAGTAACAAACAGGAGTCTCTTCCACATTCTCGTCAGGAAGAAAATCATCTTCGTTCTCAGATACCTCAGAGATTCTGTCGAACTCAGCCGGGAGTACAGAGATAATCCCACAGTCGATTAGCAATTCATCTGACTCTATGTCAAAGTTATCATCGACCTCTTCGTCCGACAATGGAGAATACTCAGGCTCTTTTTCTGTATTAAGGATCGGAGCATCGTCGTCAACCAATTCTTTGATCAGTTTCTTTCCTAGGATCATCCCAGCAGCTAACCTTTCGTTTGCTATTTTAGCTTGCTCCTCAGTCAACTTCCTGTGAAAGGGTTTTGACTGATAGTGAGAAAATCCTGCCTGCACCATTTTCGAACCCTCTTGTCCATTCTTGTGGCTTCTTTGGTAACGCCTCCACTGCGTTCGAGTCATGGGGTTCTTTCCTTTGTAGTTTGGAGATATGTAATCTTTTCTTTTAGATCCACTATCCGTCCAAGAACCTTCAGCATTGGTTCCATCGCCCTGTATCTGCCATTCTGGACGTTTACCTCTGAAGTTAATGGGTTTCACCCATTTGTCTTCAGGGACATCCGTTTTGGGACGGAAAGTCCTTGGCTTTTCAAACATCTTCCTGTATTCTCCAGCCCTTTGACCACTGTTTTCTCCCGTATACATGAATTGACGATTCTTGCCTCGACGAGGGTCGAACCTCACTTTGTTTGCAGCATCAACGTTGAAAACAGCATCACACCTTGGACATAATCCAACTTGAGAGTTTTTATTGTGGCATCTCTCCAGGAATTTCAAAAGACTTTCTTTTGTTTCAGGATAAACCATGTTCAAAACTTTGCCATCAGTAGCACCGTTTTGCTTTCTAACGAAACCATCAGTAGTTTCGACCATCATCACATCAGCAAGCTCAGTATAGTGAGCCTCTTCGACTTGCAAAGGATCAGTATCAACTTGCATTGATGACTTTGGCTTTTCTCCAAACTGTAACCTTCCTTCTTTTAAAGCTTTTTGCACCAAATCCCTGAAAAGGACACATTGAGAAGTTTTATGACCCAAGAAATTATGAAATTTACAAAATCCTCTCTTTTTCTTTTGTTCAAGAGGAGGATTTTTAAGTCCTGGGGGTACTATGATTTGTCCATCAGAAACCAACAAATCAAATATTTCATCACATTTCGTTATATCGAATGAATACGTTTTACTAGAAAAAATTTCATTTTTACTTTCAACCAGATTTTTATCTTTTGAAGGTTTAAGCAATTTACAAATATATGGTGGTCCTGGCTTTAATTCAGCCACGTTAACCTCTCCCTCTTCGTATTCATCGTCGCTATTAGAGTCGAACTCACTTGTAGTAACGTAAGCTATTTTCTCTTTCTTATGATATTTGCTCGCCCTAGCCTTTTCAGCCTTTAGCCTTTCGACCTGGCGTACTCTGTCTGCTAGTTGCGCCATATCTCTCAAATGTTGGGTATCTAACTTCTTCCTTATAGAATAATCTAACCCACCTGCAGCCATTTCGACTAACTCATGTTCAGGAATTTGTGTAAAACATCTAGCTTTCAGTAACCTAAAACGGTTTAGATAGTCATCGACTGGTTCTGTACCCTTTCGTCTAACTCCAGCTAATTCTTTCAAACTGATTTTCGACTGTCCCATATAAATTTGTTTATGGAACAATCGTTCTAATTGGTTCCATGAGAACAAAGATTGGGGAGCTAAGGTCGTGAACCAAGTAAATGCATTTTTCGTCAAAGAACTTGGAAAATACTTCATTTTTAGGTTTTCATTGTTTGCTATTTCTCCAGCCTCTGTCTGGAACCTAGCAATGTGTTCAACTGTCGACTCACCAGTCTCACCAGCAAATTTAGTGAATTTTGGAACTTTCCAACCCCTGGGCAATTCTGTTTGCCTTACATACTCTGACAATGGGGAAACAAAATTTGGTCTATGTAAACCTACATTTATCCCATTCTGAACTAAAATTTGTTCGACTACATTGGAGATATTATTGTGTCCAACATTGACATCTTGCTGGATGTTCCTAAGCACATGGTCAGCGTCTTGATGCCTTTGTACTATTCTAGGTATCTCCTGCTCAATTTGATCTCCTTGTCCTAAAGGTTCGGCCCCTCTCGTGTTCGACCCTTGAGCAGTTCCCATTTGTTGAGTAAGGGCATTCACCATTTCATGATTACTTTCGTCCATTTGTTGTCGAATTGAAAACATTGACGTGGTACTTAAAGATGGTAAAGTCTGGTGATTATATCCTATGCTTATGGGTCGACCCCCCAGATTTGATGTGCTTATAGCCATCATGCTGTCAGAATATAATGAAGGATTTGTGTGCAAACCTTGCATCATAGACGTGGGCATTCCAAACTGAGGATTAAAACCTGGTGGAGGTAGCATTCCGTGAAACGGCAGTCGTAATGGATTAAATGGTGACCGTACATTCGTTGGTGATGATACCAATATTGCTGCTGTCGATCCACCAGTATTTGTTGCTCCAACTGGGGACGAATCTGCGGCATTTTGTGGTGTTCCTCCAGTCAGAACACCTCCTTGATTTCCAGAAAGATCAGAATTATTTGTATTAACTTCAGCCATGTCAGTTAATTTCCGACCACTTCTTAATATCATTCATAACTATTATACAAAGAAAAATAAAGAACAATCGACGAGTCCCCCTGGGCGTGCCAATTTGTTTACCCAGAAAACTGGTAAACAAGCGCTAGTTTCCTTTTTAAAGGTTAGTTTTGCGGAGTCAACTAGAATACTCCAGGACTGATTGCTCTATTTTGTTATATTATGTGTATCTGGTTTGTATTAAATGTAAATAGTGACTTTAACGTAAAAGTAAACACTGAAATTAAAGGCTTTAAAGTAAACCATAGCAATAAAAAAGGCAGTAAATGTGCACTGAAAGATAAAATGTAATGTAAAATGATTGCATTAATTAAACTGGTACGCATACGTACATTCCAAAGTTGGACTCGTTACTCATTATTGCGCAGAGGTTTGAGTTTACTTGTGTTTATGTAGAAAATGCGGACCCCTAACTATTCCTATGAAACTTGCTTAAATAGTAAAATAAAATAACTACTACTAACGGTCGACTGGCTATCAGTCAACACGTGTCTTCGACATGCAAGATCTTTAATTGTGAGACTTCCACGCGTCCTGTGAGAACTGCCAGAAAACTGCCTCTTAACTTCCACTGCCTCTCGACTTCCACTTCAGTTTCTGCAGCCAAAATTCTTAAGTCTTCGCATACTTTTGATCTGGTCGAACGTTGAAGCCTCAGATAATCTTCCTAGTCGAACAGCTTCGACTACTAAGCGTTATTTAGTCGAACCGCTTCGACCCGAATGGCAATGTAGATATTAAATCGAGGCCCAATTACCAATTTAGGGCCTTTTTACCAAATTGAGGCCCAATTGCCAATTTTGGGCCCTAGTTGCCCATTTATTAGTAAGTCGAAATCCTAGGGTAACAGACATACACGCAGTTTTATATGTACTGGAATTAAAATGCGGGAATATAAAATGCAGAAAGTAAATCTACGCTATTACATCGATTGTGCGAGAAATGTAAACTACGCTATTTACATGAATTTGACAACCTACACACTTTATCTATGAACTTTAAATTGCAATAAGATAAAGGGAAATATTTTTTGGATTTTTAGATGGTTGATTTTAATTAGGGTTAATGCATGATTAATTTAATTAAAATGAGAAAAAGGTAGAAATAAAATTGAAACCTAAAAATTAAATCTAAAATATGTTCATATTGCTTGTTGATTAATTTTAAAGTAAAACTAATTTTTTTTGGATTTTTTGAAGTTGCTTTTGAAATTATTAAGTTAATTAATATATAATTATGCAAATAATTATACAAATAATTAAAACTTAAAGAGAAAATTATCCTACATATGTACAAAATTAGTCTATAATATGTAAACTAAATTTAATAAAAAGAACAAATTTTTTCTGATTTTTTGATTGGTTGAAATAATTAAAAAGCAAATATATAAATATATACTAATTAATTAAACAAAATATTTTAATTATTAAGAAAAATAAAATATTTTTGTGTCAAAAATTAATAGATTATTTTATAAACCTAAAAATATTTTTATTATATTTTTTTGATTTTTTAAACTATTTTAAATTAATTTTGTAAAGAAAATAAAATAAAATAGAAAATATATGAATAAATGATCAAGTGTGCTTGATCTATGAGAGAGTATGATGTTCATGCATAATATGGTGCGTTGGATGTGTTTTTAGTGGAGATCTATGGCTCATATTGGTAGACACATGGTAGTCTTGGAAAGAGAGAATCATTGGATTTGTGTGGTGACCAAAGTCAGACTAGGCCCACCATATCCTGCATGGACCAATGATAAATGAGAGAAAATGAGTTAAAATGTTGACCAGCCAGCCAAACCGTGCCACGCGAGCGGAGAGAGAGACCAAGTCTGACCAGCGAACCACGCTTGGACGCGTGGTCGTCTTCTTCCTCCGTCCCATGCAACGTTTTTCTTCATGCAAATTATGGCGGTTAAAACTGTCGTTATTTGCTTCGCAGAAACGCCACAATTTGCATGAACTTAAAACATGCAAAAATGGAATTAAAAAAAAACAAAACTAGCCCAGATCCACTTAAAATTTCCTCCTGAACATGAATATGGGGTTAGTTTCTTCATTTGAGCATGTTAAATATGAAAACGAAAAGAAGCATTAAGTGCTTTGTTGAATTTTTGACTTTTTTAATAATATATAGCTTTGAATTCAAGCAACCATGGTTTGATTTTCTTCACCCTCTTGCCCTAGGCCTTCTGTACCATCTCTTTGGGGTAGAGTTGAATCAATTTTGAGGGCTCTAGCTTGATATCAAAGCAACATAACATTATCTTGCACCATTTCTTTTTCAATTTAATCTTAAATGTAATAAAATTAAACCAAAAAAGAAATAAAATGTTATGGGCCTTAGGTTGGTCGTGGGAGGCCCTTAACATGTTTGGATCATGAAAACTTGGCCCCTTTTGGAAAAAAACATTTTTGATCAATATTGATTTCATGCATTTTCCCAAAAAATAGCCAACTTCAACAAGGCATAAATCCCTCAATTTTTATTATATGAAGGAGTTCTTGTACTTTTTAGAAACCTCAAGATGTCCTCTACAAGCCAATTTGGAAACTTTTTTTCATTTCGAGAAGTTATCTTGATGTTATGGCCTTTGACAAAAAACCACTTTTTGTTGCCTTTGAAAATGACCTGTAATGTCATGACTCATATTTTCCAAATGGTGAATTTAATGACCATGGGACCAATTGCATTTGAAAGGTAATTGAATTTCCTTCAAAATAAGCTTTGGATGGAATTTTTTGGATGAATGATGAGAGAGTTATGACCAGTCAAAGTTTAGTTGTCTTTTTAGGAGAAAACCCTAATTTTGAAACTTAGGGTTTTGCTGATTTTTGATCTTTTCTTGATGAATTATGATCAACCAATGATCAAATGATGAATCTTTTGACAAAATATGGATGTTGACAAAAGATTTCATTTTTGACTGTCTGTTGACTTTTCGGTCAAACTGGTCGTCTGTTGACTGTTCGAGTTGCTGACTGTGCGTCTGAGCGAATTGAAGTTTGAAAATTTGTATGGTGGTACTTTGAGATATATGGAGGTCCATGAAATCCATTTGAGGTCTCAAAAAACTTGTTCTCCTGAAAAAACAAAAACCCTAGTTAGGGACTATTCGTGTAGGAGACAGTTAAGCGTACCTGATTTTTGTGCAGTGCTGAGTCTCTGCTAATCATGTGATATTCAGAAGACTTCTAGAACAAAAATATTGGAATTTTGAAATGCAAAAGATTGATTTGATTGATGGTACAAAACACGGAGAATTGCACTGTCAGCGGGTTTAACTGTCAACTGACTGTTCAGGCATTAACGTAGCAGTTAAAGTGAAAATTCAACAGTCAAAGTTAATTTTTTTTCTTTTTGTTTTCTGTTGTGTTAATGGTGAAAATTTATTTACATGAGTTGTTTGAAAAACACAGACATAATAAACAAATAAAATATACTGTACGCGAACAAAATTACCGATAATAACCCTGTAAAACATTTAATGCACAGAAAAATAAATATTTAACTGTCAGAAAACACACAAAATATTATCTTAATAATTAAACAACAGTAAGAAAGATAGTACGACATTTAATACTGACAGTACAAATATTACATAATATAATGAACAGTACGACAAATAAACGGTACATTATTTAAAAATAAAAGACACGACAAACTTTAAGAATGACGATTAATAACCCATGCTATAAATAATAACATATAGATGATTGGGAGTGTAAACAACCCAGGTCCGCATTTTTCAGGACTATGCAGACAGAAGAAGGACATGATTACCACCACGATAGTGATGACCATAAGAAAACACGTATCCATCTGCTTCGCCATTCTTGCCGGGGAAGAAGAGAGAATGAATATGAAGTAGAAATTTGAGAGATGAGTTGAAATTCGATGTGAGAATTTATGGAAAAAATGAGAGGTATTTATAGAGTGAAAAGAAGGATAGAGACGTTGGGGAATGAAGTGATTCCGTACAAAAAAGGAAAATTTGAGTGGTAGTAGGATTTGAAAGAAAGTGTATGGTAGGGTTTGAAAAGAGAGATGTATAGAATAAAGTTAGGATTTGATTTTGAAAGAAAAATATTTGAAAAGAAAGGAAAAGATTTTTGAAAATAATAGAATATAGTACAAAAATTAGTGGGAAACAAAAATTAATAATAATTTACTCGTTACCAGTACAGTCTGAATCCCCGGACTCTGCGCCTGCAAAAAGATTTAATTCTGTACCAATTGCGTCAATACTATTTATCTGCAAATAAATCTCAAATAAACAGCGTGTGTGAAATGATAAACTGTAATTGGCGTTTGTGTAAGAATAAATTTAACAGCGAGCCAAAATACCGTATAAGAAAAATTCTAAAAACCGAGCATTCATAAAATTAGGATATTTATGGACTAAAATCCAAGATTATATGAAACTCCCAATTTTTAGACAGAAGTCTGTTGCCTTCTTTCTGAAAAATGATGCGGGCAAATTTTGGGGTATAACAATTTCCCCTATTCAATCTTCTTAAACCTGAAGAGACTGTTTGGAATCTGAAGGTAGAAGATGATTGAATATTTAGATGCCCTGAAAATTTGCACTTACCTCCACCGGAAGAGATGTTGGAAATTGCATTTGAGTGTTGTCTGAGAAATGTTGTTGGCAGATCGAAACATTACCTGAGATGGGCTTTCAGATGCAATCTATTGAATGTATTGATGGTTTGTTCATCAGAATGAATCCATTGAATATATCTGGATGAAGGATTTGAAAACCTATGCGCTGACTGTTTCGGAACCGTCCGAGGTTACCGCTTTAAGTATTGGAGGCTGATTGTTTCAGAACTGTCCAAAGTTTTTCCGCTTTAGATTTTGAAAGTTGATCTATGAGGAACCGTCTGAGGTATCAGCTTTAAATCTTTGAAGATTGATCGTTGTAGAACCGTCTAAGGTATCGACTTAGATCTGAAAGTAGATTGTTGGTGGAACCGTCCAAGGTATTGACTTAGATCTGTGTGTAGATCATTAAGGAACCGTCTAAGGTATCGACTTAGATCTATATTGCTTGTTTTTTGAGTTGATAGGAGTTTTGGAAAGAGAGATCCCTTCAGAATGAATCTCTGGCTTGATTATATCTGAGAGGAATGTTTGTCTGAATAGAATTCAGGGGAACACTGCATGTGATTGAGAACAACTTTTTTGAGGATATTCGTCCGCCTGAAAAATCAAGTTAGTGACATGCAATGTTATGATGTATGTAATGTATATGTTGAGATTCTCAATCTAAAGGAGAAATATGCATGTTATGTATGCGTTTGTCACGAAACACTATATGCTGTGTATGAATATGCGTATAATGTATGATGTATGATTTATGATGTATGATGTATGATATATGATGTCTTGAGCATATCAAGCTTCTGGTTGGGAAAATAAATCCCTGCTAGCCATTTGGAAATGAAGGCATTGTGATTGCTGAAGATCTTTGCCGTCTTGTTCGAGTACACTCGGCTGGGGACCTTCTTTGAGGACCGGGGTGCTCTGTTGAGGGATCTTTGACTACTGCTTGGGGATGAAAGGTATTTTGAAAGTCCTGATTTTGATGCCCTTTAAAATGGGAATGAGAAAGATGCATAATCCTCCGATGCACTATTTGACCAAGCCTTGGTGTGGAGACCACACCTTCTGGGGATAGCGCCCTTGAACAGCCCTGCTGGGGAATAAGATTTCTCGAATCACTTTGTTGGAGAAAAAATCTCATTGAGGAATTTGCTGAGAAATGCATCTCTATTGGGGATTTTTCTTCTGATGTTGGTTTCGAGATGATGTCCAGATGATTGGGACATTACCTGAATGTTATTCCAGTTTTTCTTATAAACATCAATCATATTCAAATGCATATGTTCATTCAAAATTATCATTTGGGACGTTTACGTATTCAAAAGAGAAAAAGTAGAAACATTGATTTTGAACATGATCTGTAGTGATTTTTGAAAAAGATCCATAATAGGCTGATTAGTACAAGGAGACAAAAATCCTAGGAGTAGGAAATTGTCATAAAGCTTTGAAAAGTATATAAAGAGAAATAGCTATGTGAAAACAATCCAGTCAAGTTTCAATTCTGCTATTGCCAATCTGTCTTCGAGCATCTCATCCCTCACTTGTTGGAAGAAAGTAATTGGACTGATCGGTGTCTTTGATGTGTTGAACCTTGAAGGTGAGTAGGTAGCTAAACGGAACATAGTTGTACGCTTTATTCCCTAACTTTTGCCTAGGCTGCCTTTTCAGGTTTTCAGCCTACCGGGATAGTATGTATTTTGTCTCTAATTTTTGCCTGGATCGCCTTTTCAGGTTTTCAATCCACCGAGACGCTCATTTTTGCCTAAGTTGCCCTTTCAGGTTTTCAACTTAGCGAGCTTTTCTTTAAGCGAAGTACTTTTTGACTATGTCCGCATTTACAGGATGTGGGAAATCCTCGCCATCCATAGTGGTAAGCAACATGGCTCAGCCGGAGAATATTTTCTTGATTACAAACGGTCCCTCATAAGTGGGAGTCCACTTGCCCCTGGGGTCACCTTGTGGTAAGATGATGCATTTGACAACCAAACCACCGGTTTGGTATGCCTGACTTTTGAATTTCTTGTTGAAGGCTTTAATCATACGCTTTTGGTACAACTGACCATGACAAATAGCTGTGAGCCTCTTCTCATCAATCAAGTTTATCTGGTCCAACCGAGTCTGAATCCAGTCGGCTTCATCTAGATCAGCTTCTTTCATAATCCTTAGGGAAGGAATTTGAATTTAAATTGGAAGAACTGCCTCCATACCATAGACTAAGGAAAACGGAGTTGCCCCTTTTGAAGTACGCGCTGATGTGCGATAACCATGAAGAGCAAAAGGTAACATCTCATGCCAGTCTTTGTAGGTTACTGTCATCTTTTGTATGATTTTCTTGATATTCTTGTTGGCAGCTTCCACGGCGCCATTCATCTTTGGTCTATATGGAGAGGAATTATGATGTTTGTTCTTGAATTGTATGCAGAGTTCAGTAATCATTCTGTTGTTTAAATTTGTGCCATTTTCTGTGATGATCCTTTCGGGGATGCCATACCGATAAATGAGATTATGCTTGATAAACCTGGCCACAACATTCTTGGTGACAGAAGCAAATGAAGCTGCTTCTACCCATTTTATTAAGTAGTCAATAGCGACTAGGATAAAACGATGTCCGTTGGAGGCAGTAGGCTTGATTTCTCCAATCATATCAATACCCCACATTGCAAAAGGCTAAGGAGCCGTCAGGACGTTTAACGGGACCGGAGGTACATGTACTTTGTCGACATATATCTGGCATTTGTGACAGGTTCTGGAGTGATGATGGCAGTCTGTCTCCATGGTAGACCAATAATAACCTGCTCTTAAGATCTTTTTAGCCATTGTATGTCCGCTTGAATGAGTACCAAAGGCACCATCGTGTGTGTCTTCCATAATCTGTTCTGCTTCCTTCTGGTTCACACAACGAAGCAAAGTCAAGTCATGATTTCGTTTTTACAGGGTTTCATTACTTAGAAAGAATTTGGCAGCAAATCTTCTTAGAAACTTTCTATCGTTAATGGATGCCCCTTCAGGGTACTCCTGAGCTTCGAGATACCTTTTTACTTCATGGAACCATGGTTTTTCTTCCGTTCCTTCGGTATCGATCTCATTGCAATATGCTGGTTCATCCTGTCTGTAAATGGTGATCATCAGCGCCTCATTGTCCCACCTGACTTTGAACATAGATGACATGGTAGCTAAGGCATCAGCCAGTTGATTTTCTTCGCGCGGGATGTGTTCAAAAGTGATTTCTTCAAAATAAGGAATCAAACTCAGCACATATTCTTTGTATGGAATTATATTCGGGTGCTTCGTGTCCCATTCCTCTTTGACTTGATAAATTACGAGGGCCGAGTCTCCGTAGACCTCCAGGAACTTGATTCTTAGATTGATTGCAGCTTTGAGACCCAGAATACATGCTTCATACTCAGCTATATTATTAGTGCAGCTGAAACATAATCTGGCAGTGAATGGTGTATAACCTCCTGCAGGAGAAATGATCATAGCTCCGATGCCATTGCCAAGTACATTAGAAGCTCCATCAAAAACTATAGTCCATCGGGATCCTGGCTCGGATCCTTCCTCCGGTCCTGGTTGTTCGTAGTCAGCAACTAGCATAATGTCTTCATCTGGGAAGTCAAAGTTCAATGCTTGATAATCGTCCACTGCTTGATGAGCCAGATGATCAGCTACCACACTTCCTTTGATTGCTTTTTGTGAAGTGTACTGGATGTCATACTCCATTAAGATCATTTGCCATCTTGCTATTCTTCCAGAGAGAGCAGGTTTTTCGAACACATACTTGATATGATCCATTTTGGAGATCAGGAAAGTGGTATGGTTTAGCATATACTGTCTTAGTCGGCGAGCCGCCCATGCTAAGGCACAACAAGTTTTCTCGAGCAGTGAGTATCTTGTTTCACAATCGGTAAACTTCTTGCTAAGATAGTAAATTGCATGCTCTTTTCGGCCAGACTCGTCATGTTTCCCCAGTACACACCCCATTGAATCTTCTAACACAGTTAGGTACATTATCAGAGGTATTCCTTCCACTGGTGGTAACAAGATTGGCGGTTTTTGAAGATATTCTTTGATTTTATCAAAGGCTAACTAGCATTTGTCATTCCATCTTTCCACTTGATCTTTCTTCAATAGTTTGAAGATCGGCACACAAGTAGTAGTCATATGGGCAATAAATCTGGCGATGTAATTCAGACGTCCCAAGAATCCTCTGACTTGTTTCTCGGTACGGGGTACAGGCATTTCTTGAATGGCTTTGACTTTGGCAGGATCAACCTCAATACCTTTGCTGCTGACGATGAAACCTAAGAGTTTGCCGGATCTTACTCCAAAGGTACACTTATTCGGATTCAATCGCAACCTGTATTTCTTGAGTCTGTCAAACAGCTTGTACAGATGACCCAGATGTTCTTCTTCGGTGTTGGACTTTGCAATCATATCATCGACATAAACCTCTATCTCTTGATGAATCATATCATGGAACAAAGCTACCATTGCGTGCTGATAGGTTGCTCCTGCATTCTTTAAACCAAAGGGCATTACTTTGTAACAAAAGGTTCCCCAGGGTGTTGTGAAGGTTGTTTTTTCCATGTCTTCGGGTGCCATCTTGATTTGATTGTACCCTGAGAATCCATCCATAAAGGAGAATACCTTGCATTGTGCAGTATTGTCAACTAGTACATCGATGTGAGGTAAAGGGAAATCATCTTTGGGGCTTGCCCGATTCAGATCTCTGTAGTCTACACACATTCTGACCTTCCTGTCTTTTTTAGGCACAGGCACGATGTTAGATATCCAAGGAGGATAACTCACAACTCTTAGAAATCCAGCATTGAATTGCTTCTCGACCTTGTCTTTGATCTTCTTGGACATATCTGGCCTACTTCTTTGTAGCTTCTGCTTAACTAAAGTACTTCCTTCTTTGATTGGCAGGCGATGAACCACAATATCCGTGTCAAGGCCGGGCATATCTTCATAGGACCAGGCGAATATCTCAACGTAGTCTTGTAACATTTGAATCAGTCTTTGCTTGACACTGTCTTCTAGATCAGCCCCTATCTTGACTTCTTTCTTTTCTTCGTCACTGCCCAAGTTGATAACTTCAATTGGTTCTTCATGCGGCTGTATAGTCTTTTCTTCTTGTTCTAACAGTCTTGCAAGTTCTTTTGGCACTTCACAATCTTCCTCACTTTCATCCTCAGTTTGGTAGATCGGATTTTCAAAGTCATGACTGGCAATAGCAGAATCGTTATCAACAGGATCCAGAGTGAATGTGAATCTGCATTTATTTATGTGGGTGTGTGTAAGAACACATAGCTATTTGAAAATGAATAAAGCAAAGAAAGAAAAAAAATCACAAAATTTGAATATGCAAACGTCCCATGATTTTATTGAATGAACATGATCATGGTATGACAAACCCTTATAAAAAGGACCAGTGTGCTTCGGGCAAGGCACACGGCTTTCAAGTTCATGGTTCGATAGTACAGGAACCATTTTTATCTTTGAACAATATAAACAACGAAAACAAGAAATTGCATTTACTCCTGATCAAAGGAGATCACATCCTCAGCTTCCCAGTTGTTCAATCCATTGTTGTGAGCAGGGAGTATCCAGCTGTTCCAGTTGCAGTAATCTTCTTCATCTTCCACAACATTGATTTCTTTGGTGGGGAAATGAGCTGTTGATCCTTCGGGATAAGTAAGATACTCTGCTGGATACGAGAGCCCAGGCTGAGATACTTCTGTTGGCTGAGCGAGATACCCGATAAGATCGTCCCATCCGGTCGGAATGATGTCTTCAAGGGAGACTTGTGCATTCTGGGGAACAGTGTATTGTGTCAGGCAATCATTCTCATTACTTGGTGTTTCCCATGCTTCTTCAGGGCTTGTGAATGTCATATTGTCTCCAAAATGGTTGTTCCATCCAGTTGGGGTGATGTCTTCAATAGCGATCTGCGAGCTCAGGGGTGCAGAATACTTCACCATATAGTCATACTTGCCACTTGGTTCTCCTAGTGTATCCCAGACTTCTTTCGGACTAGGTGGACTTTGGTATTGCTCAGTAATGGAACTTGTGAAACTTTTGCAATCTTCAAACTGATCACCCCATCCAGTTGGGGGTAATGTCTTCCATGGTAATAAAAGAACTCTGAGGTGCAGTATACTTTACTAGAAAATCATACCTGCCTCTTGGTTCTCCCAAAGTATCCCAAACTTCCATGGAAACAGGTGGAACTTCATTTGGATATTGCTGAATAATATGGTTCAAGAACACTCCATCGTCTTCAATAGCATTAATCCTTCGGAACGAGGACTTTGATCGTTCTTCTGATTTCCATTAGCATAGCCCAGACCTAGCTTATCGAACTTATAAGGTACATCGAGGAGCTGTCCCCATACTGTGCCACCACCTTCTTTGATCACAGCTTTGGCATCTTTGAGAGAAGCCATAGTTGGAGTTATTTTTGTAGTTGGAGTAGCAGAAATATGTTTGGCAGTAGAGACATCTGGAGAGACCACCTCAAAAGATTGGCAGGGAGTTTCGATGAATTCGTCATCCAACTCAACATACTTGGAGTTACTCAGGTGGCTAACCACATATTCTTCTTCACCATAAACCTTGCCTTTTACTGGATATTTTAACTTCTGATGTAGGGTAGAAGTTACAACATTTGCCCCATGTATCCAAGGGCGCCCTAGTAAACAGGAATATGCTGGGTGAATTTCCATTACATAAAAGGTAGAATCAAAGATCTGAGAGCCCACTCGGATTGGGAGCTTCACCTTTCCGTACACTGTTCTTGTTAACCCGTCGAAGGCTCTTACCACAACATCGCTTGGTTGTAACATAATTCCTTCGAAGTCAAGCTTTTCCAGTACTGCTTTTGGTAACACGTTCAAAGAGGAACCGTTATCTACCAGCACATGAGACAGAGTGGTGCCATTACATTCAATAGAGATGTGCAGAGCTTTATTGTGATTTTTCCCAGCAGGGGTTAGATCAACATCAGAGAAACCGAGACCATTATTCACTGTTAGACTGGCAACACAATTTTCAAATTGATCGACTGAAATCTCCTGTGGTACATGTGCAGCTTTCAGGAACTTCATCAGGGCCTTGGCATGAGCTTCGGAATATTTTAGCAGAGACAGCATTGAGATTTTTGAAGTAGTGTGCCCCAGCTGTTCGACAATATTGTAATCACTTTTGCAGATGATTTTCAATATTTCCTCCATTTCTTGCTTTGATGAATCTTCAACAGTGACTTCCACCGGTATTTGAACTAGTTCAACTAGTGGCTCTTTGCCTCGAGCGTTGATATCTTGATTAGGAACTGGGACCTGGACTGGACTAGTAGCAACATTTGGAGAAATTTCTGGTGAAAATATCCTTCCACTTCTCGTAATCTTACTAGTACCCACAATATTATCAACAGTTGGAGTAGTAAAATTCATGGCCTCTTCAGTCAAGGTATCTTGCTTAACTCCATGGATATAAACATTAGTGTCATAACTCCACGGGACAACTTTGTCTGAGGAGTATGGAAATGGAGCCGGATTGGTGATGATTACAGATGCCACTTTGGGTGCAGCAGAAATTTTGAAAGGAGTTTTGGTAGGGATTTTCAATGGTATGTTAGAAACCACTGAGACGTCCTCTATTCTCATCCCATTTGAAAAGACTTCGCATAAATCGTCCATAGAAGGGATCCTTTCAAACATAATGATACGGCGATCCATCCACTTTTGAATTCCTATTTTCAGATTTTCACAACCATTGGGTAGGTGTGCACAATAAAAGCAATCAGGGTCACAACTTGGAAAGTAACCAGCTCGGATTAACTTTCTTTTGACTTCAAGGAGCGGAGTTGACAATTCTCTCACATCATAGATGTAAACAGTGTCTATGATAGCATTAACGGTTTTGTCGTGCTTCGGCATAGGTGCAGTGATGACATTTGGAGTCTCTGGAGGATCGAACTCATTTTCCCCAGCATCTATCATGTCTTGTATTTTATTTTTCAGGGCCCAACAGTGATCTGCGTCATGTCCTGGACAGTTAGAATGATACGCACATGTTGCATCGGGGCGATAACTTGGAGAGGAAGTGTTGACATTCTTTGGAGGATCTTTCAATGTGATCAGATCTGCTTTTAACAAGTACATCAATGCTTGAGAGATTGGCATATTGATTCTGGTAAAACTTCGTCTCGGTGCATCTGGTCGACGCGTATATTTTGGCGGTTGATCTTTTTGAGGTGCCGATGCCGAGATCAACATTTCCCCTACAGATTGGTGATGCTCATTTTTGCGACCTTTCTGACTGTGCATTGTATTGACTTCATTCCTCCCACTGATGGGCCTCTTTGTAGTACCAGAGGAGGAGCCTATTTGAATTTTCCCGTTTTGAATACCGCTTTCGACACACTCTCCAGTTAATATCAGGTCAGTGAAACCCGATGATGAGCTTCCCAGCAAATGACTATAGAAAGGGCCAGTTAAAGTGCCCATGAACATGTCGACCAGCTCGCGATCAGATAAGGGTGGTTGAACCCTTCCAGCTAGATCTCTCCACTTTTGTGCATACCCTTTGAAACTTTCTTTTGGTGCCATAGGCATGCCCCGTAGTTGAGTACGGGTTGGTGCAAGGTCAGCATTGTATTGATACTGTTTGTAGAAAGCAGCAGCCAAATCTTCCCAGGTATGAACTTTTGTACTTTCCAGTTGGTAGTACCACTCGAGTTATGTACCCGACAGACTTTCCTGAAAGAAATGAATCCATAATTTGTTATCTGCTGTATGGGGCAGTATCTTCCTTACATAGGATCTCAGATGTAGTTTTGGGCAAGAAACTCCATCATACTTTGCAAAGACAGGAACTTTGAACTTTGGAGGGATAACAATATCTGAGACGAGTCCAAGATCATTGAAGTCTAAACCAGGTATTTTTTGTATCTCCATAGCTTTCATGCGTTCTTCCAACTGCTGGTATTTGTCATCACCCTGTTCGTCTTCGGAATGATATTCTTCTTCGTTAGAAGAGAGAGGGTTTGGCAGAACCCTGGTTGCTGTGATTGTCTCCTTCACCTTCACCGACTATTTCAGGGATCGGTGCCTTTTTGGGCCTTTTGATTGGGATTTTGACCTTCCTTATCAGGTGACTCAAGCCTACAGATCCTTTGGGCTTCTTTTTCTTCTTGATTATCAGGGCTTTCAGTTCTTGTTGCCCCTTTGCTAGCTCAAGAATTGCTACCTGAACTTGGGCATTCTGTGCTTCGAGATTCTTGACGCTTGTTTCGGAATCCATCTCTTCTAACTGAAATAAACAGCGAGGAGATGAGAAACCCATCATGTGAACCTGTTATGCAATGTTTATGAATGAAATGCATATGCAATGTTTTCAAGGATCTTGGAATTTAGACTTGTTTAAACAAAAAAGAAACAAACATTTATTAGTCAAACAATTATTTCTTTTTTTTCTTTTTTTTATTTGCCTCTTTCGGGCTTACAAGATAAAATAAAGAAAATGAAGGATCCCTCAGGTCTCCCATGAACGCTTTCTCTTCGCACCCATGAATGTGTTGATCTGCTGTTCTTCTTGGAGTTGTCTGGTGAGCTCCAACACTTTCCTCTCATAGTCTTGACAGTGTGCTTTGAAGGTGTCTCTTTCTCCTTTTAGTTGAACCCAAGATTTCTGCATCTCTTCCAGGTCAGTTGGCATGTCCGGATGTAGAATAACTCGAGGTTCGTCCCCTTCGACTTCTGGCTCAATAGTCACAGGTAGAATAGCGGGATATGGCATGATGAACTTCTAAGCATGAGCATGCACCCATTTGAGGTAAGGCTCCATGGGAATAGAGTTCCATTGTCCTAAAGTTTTGCTTTCTACTTTGTAGACACTTCCCCACGCATGTATAAACCTTCGTCGATGTCTTTGGGAGTCATCTTCGTAGTCAAAACACAATGCCACGGATAATCATGTCGTGAGGACCGTTTCTTCGTGCACATCCGAATTGGCGCAAAGCTAAAGAGGGATTGTAAGTGATGCCTCCCTTGATGCCAAGGAGTGGCACATTAGGGTACTCTCCACAATGGTTAATGATAGTAATGTCTCTTTGAAAGAAGTTGTTCCACCGGATATCTGAATGAGACAAAGACATAATCCTGCGAGACCGTTGCATCCTTTGTTCATTTCTCAACATTGATCGGGGAAGGTTTAATGTAAACCATCTAGCCAGTAGTGGTACAAAGCACATAAGAGTTCCTCGTTTCTTCATGGTACGAGTGTGTAGAGAATGTAGAATGTCTCCCAGCAAGGTAGGTACCGGGTTACGGGTTAAGAAAATGTTGATGATGTGCACACTTATGAACTGGTCAGGATTAGGGAATAAAACCAACCCATAGATCAAAAGAGCCACAACTTCCTCAAAAGCTAGGTAACTTCTGTTTTTTAGTAGTAATCGAGCCTTTTCCATTAAGAACTTAGCAAGCAAACCCTTGATTCCACTCTTTGTTTCCCAATTGGACTCAATTTCTGACTTTCGCAAATGTAAGGCAGCAACAATGATTTCAGGTTTTGGAATCTTTTCTAAACCAGTGAAAGGTAATTGATCTCGAACAGGTAATCCAATCAGTTCAGAGAACTCTTCCAAAGTGGGTACTAACTGGTAATCAGGAAAGGTAAAACAATGATGTTCGGGATCAAAGAACTGGAACAAGACTCGTATCATGTCTTCTTCAAATTTTGAGGTAACCAAGTGGAGTAAATGACCGTGCTTTTCGGTAAATTGAGCATTTCTGGGAAATTCTGATATTAAGTCCTTAAGTTCAGATGGCACTGTTGAGATGTTGATCCGGATATAATCTCTGGTAGGGGGAGCCATTACATGCAACAACAGAACAAAGGTAAACTCTTCGATCCTTGAAATGATTAGTAAGAAAATGATATGTTTATGATGCTTATGATGTCATGATGTCAAACATGTGGCACACACAAACAAATCAAACAATAGCCTTAGGTTTAAAGGCTTGCATGAAGTTGATAGGTGATACCCTCCCCACTGAAGTTGAGTTGGTTTAAAACCTGTCCTACTATAGTATTCAGGTTCTATGATCCTTGGAGACAACATCTCAATACGGCGCTCGGACGACCGATCAAAATATTCCTCGAGGATAACTAACTTCGATCAATTTCAAAGCTAGCCACTTAATAGGCCACAAGTCAAGTTCAACTAAAATGTTCTAAGACAAATTAGTGTTTAATGACATTTCGGAAGCCTAACATACTCCTTGATTGTTTTCAAGGGATATCAGTACAGACCAAAGTGTCGCACTAACGGTGACTACCAGATCAACTGTATCGGTACATGCCGTACAGTTTCCTTGGTCTATTGTCACATACTTAAGGTATCTCGAGATTCAGGTTAGAATCTTTCACACAAAAAAAAAATACCCAAACAAACCTTTGAAAAATAGAGCAATCAAGTCAAGCAATTGAAAACATCGAAGTGATCTAAACTCTAAGGTAACCCCTTTTGAAAACATTTTTTGAAGTCCCCAGCAGAGTCGCCAGTTCTGTCGCCCTCGGTTTTTTACTATACCTCTCGTGAGAGATATACGAACTGACTCTTCTTTTGCTTTTGAATTTTTGAAAATCAGAGAGTCGCCACCGACTTTTATTTTATCCAATTAAGGAAAGGTTTATAAAAGAAACAGAAAAAGACCTTTAAGAGATTTTGGGTAAGGGGGTAGGTTATACAAAGGGAAGGTGTTAGCACCCTTTGTATCCATGGTTATCCATGGGCTTTTAATTTCTTAGCTCACTTGTTTTGAATCATTTGTCTTGCCTTGAAATGCTTGTATGTGGTTTCAAAATACCTTTGTAAATTGACTTTGTAATGATCCTTGTGCGGATGTATACAAAGTGTTTTTACCTTTCAAAAGATGTTTTGAAAAAAAGAACGTTAACTTCGTAATGATCCTTGTTTGGATATATACCAAGTATTGTCTTTTTTGAAAGTTTTATTTTGAAAAACAATGATATATGAGACATTTGTTTGTTTTGATTAGAGCAAGCAATTAGGAGGTCTACCCTAAGTTTATAAGGTCTTTTCCTATTTCCTTTAGAAAATTCTCCTTTTACCGGACGTAAACAAAAGTTCGATTTTGCATTTGAAACAGTAGAATTTGATTTTTGAAAAGAGTAACAGAGGGATTACCCTAAGAGGTGCAAGTGTGATTGTGTTTTTTGATTCAGATATTTTTATCTTTGAAGTTAATGATCTAACGCTTCAGTTTTTTATCTTTGACATACACGCAGTTTTATATGTACTGGAATTAAAATGTGGGAATATAAAATGCGGAAAGTAAATCTACGCTATTACACCGATTGTGCGAGAAATGTAAACTACGCTATTTACATGAATTTGACAACCTATACACTTTATCTATGAACTTTAAATTGCAATAAGATAAAGGGAAATATTTTTTGGATTTTTAGATGGTTGATTTTAATTAGGGTTAATGCATGATTAATTTAATTAAAATGAGAAAAAGGTAGAAATAAAATTGAAACCAAAAAATTAAATCTAAAATATGTTCATATTGCTTGTTGATTAATTTTAAAGTAAAACTAATTTTTTTGGATTTTTTGAAGTTGTTTTTAAAACTATTAAGTTAATTAATATATAATTATGCAAATAATTATACAAATAATTAAAACTTAAAGAGAAAATTATCCTAAATATGTACAAAATTAGTCTATAATATGTAAACTAAATTTAATAAAAAGAACAAATTTTTTCTGATTTTTTGATTGGTTGAAATAATTAAAAAGAAAATATATAAATATATACTAATTAATTAAACAAAATATTTTAATTATTAAGAAAAATAAAATATTTTTGTGTCAAAAATTAATAGATTATTTTATAAACCTAAAAATATTTTTATTATATTTTTTTGATTTTTTAAACTATTCTAAATTAATTTTGTAAAGAAAATAAAATAAAATAGAAAATATATAAATAAATGATCAAGTGTGCTTGATCTATGAGGGAGTATGATGTTCATGCATAATCTGGTGCGTTGGATGTGTTTTTAGTGGAGATCTATGGCTCAGATTGGTAGACACATGGTAGTCTTGGAAAGAGAGAATCATTGGATTTGTGTGGTGACCAAAGTCAGACTGGGCCCACCGTATCCTGCATGGACCAATGATAAATGAGAGAAAATGAGTTGAAATGTTGACCAGCCAGCCAAACCGTGCCACGCGAGCGGAGAGAGAGAGACCAAGTCTGACCAGCAAACCACGCTTGGACGCGTGGTCGTCTTCTTCCTCCGTCCCATGCAGCTTTTTTCTTCATGCAAATTATGGCGGTTAAAACCGTCGTTATTTGCTTCCCAGAAACGCCACAATTTGCATGAACTTGAAACCTGCAAAAATGGAATTAACAAAAAACAAAACCAGCCCAGATCCACTTAAAATTTCCTCCTGAACATGAATATGGGGTTAGTTTCTTCATTTGAGCATGTTAAATATGAAAACGAAAAGATTGAAGCTTTGAGCTTCAAATATGGCACACCATGGTTCAAGGCTTATGGCTTCCATATAACACGTTCAATATCCTCTAAATGGTGTCAGAAATGAATTAGAGTGATCATATTATGTTGACACAAGCATTAATATAGAAAAACGAAAGCTTGTACATGTATGTTCATGGAAAACACTATGCACATGTTATGACTCTCATGGGACCATGTTAAGGGTTCATTCTTACTCTATATGATCTCAGAAGATGATTGGAAAGCTTTGTTTTGATTGATAATAGATTTTACAAAGAAAATGAAAATTACAAGTGTTTAGGTATTTTGTGAGAATTTTGTGGTTTCTTGGCTATTCTCTTGGTAGATTTTCGTGTGTTCTCTCTTATTGAAGTATTCCTCTTCATTTATAGGCCATGGAGTGCTTAAAAACTAAGCCAAGAAGCATTAAGTGCTTTGTTGAATTTTTGACTTTTTTAATAATATATAGCTTTGAATTCAAGCAACCATGGTTTGATTTTCTTCACCCTCTTGCCCTAGGCCTGCTGTACCATCTCTTTGGGGCGGAGTTGAATCAATTTTGAGGGCTCTAGCTTGATATCAAAGCAACATAACATTATATTGCACCATTTCTTTTTCAATTTAATCTTAAATGTAATAAAATTAAACCAAAAAAGAAATAAAATGGTATGGGCCTTAGGTTGGTCGTGGGAGGCCCTTAACCTATTTGGATCATGAAAACTTGGCCCCTTTTGGAAAAAAAACATTTTTGATCAATGTTGATTTCATGCATTTTCCCAAAAAATAGCCAACTTCAATAAGGCATAAATCCCTCAATTTTTATCATATGAAGGAGTTCTTGTACTTTTTAGAAACCTCAAGATGTCCTCTACAAGCCAATTTGGAAACTTTTTTTCATTTGGAGAAGTTATCTTGATGTTATGGCCTTTGACAAAAAACCACGTTTTGTTGCCTTTGAAAATGACCTGTAATGTCTTGGCTCATATTTTCCAAATGGTGAATCTAATGACCATGGGACCAATTGCATTTGAAAGATAATTGAATTTACTTCAAAATGAGATTTGGTTGGAATTTTTTGGATGAATGATGAGAGAGTTATGACCAGTCAAAGTTTAGTTGACTTTTTAGGAGAAAACCCTAATTTTGAAACTTAGGGTTTTGCTGATTTTTGATATTTTCTTGATGAATTATGATCAACCAATGATCAAATGATGAATCTTTTGACAAAATATGGATGTTGACAAAAAATTTCATTTTTGACTGTCTGTTGACTTTTCGGTCAAACTGGTCGTCTGTTGACTGTTCGAGTTGCTGACTGTGCGTCTGAGCGAATTGAAGTTTGAAAATTTGTATGGTGGTACTTTGAGATATATGGAGGTCCATGAAATCCATTTGAGGTTTCAAAAAACTTGTTCTCCTGAAAAAAACAAAAACCCTAGTTAGGGACTGTTCGTGTAGGAGACAGTTAAGCGTACCTGATTTTTGTGTAGTGCTGAGTCTCTGCTAATCATGTGATATTCAGAAGACTTCTAGAACAAAAATCTTGGAAATTTGAAATGCAAAAGATTGATTTGATTGATGGTACAAAACACGGAGAATTTCACTGTCAGCGGGTTTGACTGTCAACTGGCTGTTCAGGCATTAACGTAGCAGTTAAAGTGAAAATTCAACAGTCAAAGTTAATTTTTTTTCTTTTTTTTTATTGTGTTAATGGTGAAATTTATTTACATGCGTTGTTAGAAAAACACAGACATAATAAACAAATAAAATATACTATACACGAACAAAATTACCGATAATAACCCTGAAAAACATTTAATGCACAGAAAAATAAATATTTAACTGTCAGAAAACACACAAAATATTATCTTAATAATTAAACAACAGTACGACAGAAAGTACGACATTTAATACTGACAGTACAAATATTACATAATATAATGAACAATACGACAAATAAACGGTACATTATTTAAAAATAAAAGATACGACAAACTTTAAGAATGACGATTAATAACCCATGCTATAAATAATAACATATAGATGATTGGGAGTGTAAACAACCCAGGTCCGCATTTTTTAGGACTATGCAGACAGAAGAAGGACATGATTACCACCACGACGGTGATGACCATAAGAAAACACGTATCCATCTGCTTCGCCATTCTTGCCGGGGAAGAAGAGAGAATGAATATGAAGTAGAAATTTGAGAGATGAGTTGAAATTTGATGTGAGAATTTATGGAAAAAATGAGAGGTATTTATAGAGTGAAAAGAAGGATAGAGACGTTGGGGAATGAAGTGATTCCGTACAAAAAAGGAAAATTTGAGTGGTAGTAGGATTTGAAAGAAAGTGTATGGTAGGGTTTGAAAAGAGAGATGTATAGAATAAAGTTAGGATTTGATTTTGAAAGAAAGAGATTTGAAAAGAAAGGAAAAGATTTTTGAAAATAATTGAATATAGTACAAAAATTAGTGGGAAACAAAAATTAATAATAATTTACTCGTTACCAGTACAGTCTGAATCCCCGGACTCTGCGCCTGCAAAAAGATTTAATTCTGTACCAATTGCGTCAGTACTATTTATCTGCAAATAAATCTCAAATAAACAGCGTGTTTGAAATGATAAATAGTAATTGGCGTTTGTGTAAGAATAAATTCAACAGCGAGCCAAAATACCGTATAATAAAATTCTAAAAACCGAGCATTCATAAAATCAGGATATTTATGGACTAAAATCCAAGATTATATGAAACTCCCAATTTTTAGACAGAATTCTGTTGCCTTCTTTCTGAAAAAAGATGCGGGCAAATTTTGGGGTATAACAATTCCACTTCCCTAGGTTCGTATTGGTATGAATTGGGTGAGTTTGGAATGTGTAGAATGCTGTTTTCTGCAGGTTGGGGTTTCTGAAATCGCCGGTTCGCGCCGCGTACCTGTGTTGGCGCCGCGAAGGCGTAACTTTTTCTCGTTTCGCGTCGCGTACAAGTGTTTGCGCCGCGAATAGCTTGGCAGAGAGCCAAGGATTTTTGGAACGCTCAGTTCGCGCCGCGAACCAAGCTGGCGCCGCGTGCTGTTGATGTTTGGGACTTTTTTAAAAAGTTTAATGATGCATAACTTTTTAACTGTTAGTCCGTTTGATGTGCCGTTTCGAGCTAAACGAACCTTATAGAATAATCTATATGATGGTGATTGATTGGTTTTAGAATGATGAAAATACATGTATGCTATTTCTTATTGAGGATGATGATTGGTGTAAATACGTGTATGTTTTCTATATGATGATGATGGAATTGTGATTGAATGATGTTAATATATATGAACATACTTGATGATGATGATATTGTTGATGATGATGATGATGGTATAAGTATGTTGTATATGTTGCATTCATTCATGTTCATTGATGATACTGTATCCATAAGGGTGTGTTGGATCAATGAAGGGCATGATTCCCATTGTGTGGAATCTGTGCTGGCAGGGCCGTATCTTGACGACGTTGGATCGGTCATGGGTTATTCCCATTTGATGATGTTGGTACCACATGCATAGTTTCAGTTTATACATATGCATAATTTATAACATGATTGGATGTATTCCAGTGTTGTAAAGGTTTATGATGTGTTGATTGTTGTTTGACTTGTTTTGAATGTCTGTTTATGAAACAATTGGGTGAATGATGCAACTGTGATGTGTTATTGCTTTATAACCTTATAACATTTGTTAATTATGACGAGACTCACCCTTACATGTTGTCATTTTCAGATTGAGGATAGCGGCTGTTCGACTCGGTGAGGATTAGCTCAAGTGTCATGCTCTGGTAGTTGTAACACTGGGGAGGCGATTGTTTAGAGTTTATGATTTTGACTCTAGTTATGTTTGATGTTTGGAAGGATAAGTTTTAAAGATGTTAAACTTAGTCCGTTTGAATTAATAACCGATGTGTTAACATGAAACGTTTTGATTGATGATTACCTCAGTGAATGCATGACATGGCTGAATGATGTTTATTTTATTTTTATGAATTGTGACACCCTTATTTCATGTACTCTGAATATTTATTTAAATTGCCGCGGGGTTAGTAAGGGGTGTTACAATAGTGGTATCAGAGCATAGTCGGTCGTTATGACCAGAGTCTTAGTGTTAGTTTTGTTTTCCTATGTATGCGACTAGTAAGAGTTAACTGCCGATACTTCTGTTCTGATTAAATTGGTTGTGATTTAAGCAGAACAATGGCTGGAAGGGGAGGAAGAAACGATGATGTTATCGTCGAGGCTCTGGGCCTGATTGCTGGTGTGCTGGGAGGAAATGCAAATAGAGCTGCGATTGGTGCTGACAGGCAGCTGAACAGTTTTCAGAGGAATAATCCTCCATTGTTCAAGGGCACGCATGATCCTGAAGGTGCTCAGAAGTGGCTTAAGGAGATCGAGAGAATCTTCAGAGTCATAGATTGTGCTGAGGATCTGAAGGTGAGATATGGTACTCACATGTTGTCTGAAGAAGATGACGACTGGTGGATGGCCACCAGGACTGAACTGGAAGCTGATGGTGTGGCTATTTCTTGGGCTGTGTTCAAGAGAGAATTTTTGAGAAAGTACTTTCCTGAAGACGTAAGAGGTCGAAAGGAAATTGAATTTCTGGAACTAGTTGAAGGTAGCATGACAGCACCAGAGTATGCTTCGAAGTTCGTTGAGTTGGCAAAGTACTACGTCCACTACAACAATGATGAAGCTAGTAAATTCTCGAAATGCGTCAAGTTCGAGAACGGTCTCCGTGATGAGATTAAGCAGGGTATCAGATATCAGAGGATCCAGAGATTTGTGGACTTGGTGGACTGTAGTAGGATCTTCGAGGAAGATAATCTCAAGCTGAAATCATCTCACTCTCGCGAGTTAGTTGATAGAAAACGGAAGGAGCCTATGGATAAGGGTAAACCATATGGTAGAGGTAAGTCTACTGATTGGAAGAAACCCAGTGGGGGAGATTCCAGTGCTCGTATCATATGCTATAGGAATGAGTGCAAGCTGAACCAGAAGAAGTGCTTCAAGTGTGAAGAAGTGGGCCATGTTGCCGCTTATTGTAAGAAGAAGATTGTGACTTGTTACAATTATGGTGAAGTGGGTCACATCAGCCCACAGTTCCCTAAACCGAAAAAGAATCAAGCTGGAGGAAAGGTTTTTGCTTTGTCTGGATTAGAGACTACTCCGGAGGATAGACTAATTAAAGGTACGTGTTTTATTCATGGCACACCTTTAGTTGCGGTTATTGATACTGGAGCAACTCATTCTTTTATTTCTTTGGATTGTGCTAAGAGGTTGAATTTGGAAATATCTGAAATAAATGGAAGTATGGTTATTGACACTCCTGCGTCGGGTTCAGTAACTACTTCGTTTGCATGTTTGAATTGTCCGGTTGACATTTTTGGCAGAGAATTCAGGATGGACTTAGTGTGCCTTCCGTTGAAATAACTCGATGTAATCCTGGGAATGAACTGGTTTGAATTCAACAGTGTTCATATCAACTGTTTCGTGAAGACGGTAATTTTTCCTGAAGAGGTTAGTTCTAAGAATCTAGAAATGACAGCTAGACAGGTGAATAAAGCTATCGGAGATGGTGCAACTGTATTTATGTTTTTGCACTGATGGATTTGAAAGATAAAGTGGCGAGTAGAGAATTACCAGTGGTATGTGAGTTTCTAGAAGTTTTTCCAGAAGATGTGAATGAATTGCCACCAGAAAGAGAAGTAGAGTTTTCCATTGATTTGGTTCCGGGAACTAGTCCACTGTCGATGGAACCGTATCGTATGTCACCGTCTGAGTTGACTGAACTAAAGAAACAGTTAGAATAATTGCTTGAGAAGAAATTCATTCGTCCTAGTGTTTCTCCGTGGGGTGCGCCTGTGTTGCTGGTAAAGAAGAAAGAGGGTTCAATGAGGCTGTGTGTAGATTACAGACAATTGAACAAGGTTACTATCAAGAATCGGTATCCATTGCCGAGGATTGATGATTTGATGGATCAGCTGGTTGGAGCATGTGTATTTAGTAAGATTGACTTGAGGTCTGGGTATCACCAGATTCGTGTGAAAGACGATGATATTCAGAAGATTGCTTTCAGAACAAGATATGGGCATTATGAGTATTCGGTTATGCCGTTTGGAGTTACTAATGCACCTGGTGTTTTTATGGAATATATGAATAGGATCTTCCATCATTATCTCGATAAGTTCATGGTGGTGTTTATAGATGATATCCTAATATATTCTAAGAGTGAGGAAGAACATGCGGAACATCTCAGAACCGTGCTGGAGTTGTTAAAAGAGAAGCAACTTTTTGCCAAACTGTCAAAGTGTGAATTTTGGTTAGAAGAGGTCAGTTTTCTTGGACATGTAATTTCTAAGAATGGTATTATTGTTGATCCTACGAAGATAGAGGCTGTATCTCAGTGGGAAGCACCGAAGTCAGTTTCCGAAATCTGTAGTTTTCTTGGCCTTGCAGGTTATTATAGGAAATTCATTGAAGGATTTTCAAAGTTAGCATTGTCGTTAACTAAATTAACCAGGAAGGGCCGGGCCTTTATTTGGGATTTGAAATGTGAAGAAGGATTCCAAGAACTGAAGAAGAGGTTGACTAGTGCTCCTATTTTGATTTTGCCGAATTCGACAGAATCATTTGTGGTTTATTGTGATGCATCACTGATGGGTTTAGGTGGTGTATTGATGCAGAATCAACAAGTAGTCGCTTATGCGTCGAGACAACTCAAAATGCATGAAAGGAATTATCCGACTCATGATTTGGAGTTGGCAGCTGTGGTGTTTGTTTTGAAGTTGTGGCGACACTACCTGTATGGTTCGAGATTTGAAGTATTGAGTGATCATAAGAGCTTGAAGTATCTCTTTGATCAGAAAGAGTTGAATATGAGGCAAAGAAGGTGGCTAGAATTTCTCAAAGATTATGATTTTGGTTTAAATTACCATCCGGGTAAGGCCAACGTCGTTGCTGATGCATTGAGTAGGAAGACTTTGCATATGTCTATGCTAATGGTGAAGGAATGGGATTTGATTGAACAATTCAGAGACTTGAGTTTGGTGTGTGAAGGTACTCCTACTAGTGTTAAGTTGGGTATGCTGAAGCTGACCGGTGGTATTCTTGAAGAGATCAAAGAAGGTCATAAAGCTGATGTCGAATTAGTCGACAAGTTGACTTTGATTAACCAAGACAAGGGCGGTGAATTCAAAGTTGACGAGAATGGTATACTGAGGTTTGGTGACCGAGTTTGTATTCGTGATATTGCGGAACTTCGAAGACGTATTTTGGAAGAAGGACACCGTAGTGGATTAAGTATTCATCCTGGTGCTACCAAGATGTATCATGATTTGAGAAAGCTGTTTTGGTGGCCTGGAATAAAGAAAGAAATTGCTGAGTTTGTGTATTCTTGTTTGACTTGTCAGAAGTCAAAGGTTAAACATCAGAAGCCATCTGGATTTATGCAACCGATGTTTATTCCTGAGTGGAAATGGGATAGCATATCGATGGATTTTGTTTCGGGTCTGCCGAGGACTGTTAAGAATTGTGAAGCTATCTAGGTCGTAGTGGACAGATTGACGAAGTCTGCACATTTCCAATGGAAAAGTTGGCTCAATTATATATTGAGAAGATAGTGAGTCTGCATGGTATTCCTTCGAGTATCGTGTTAGACAGAAATCCGAGATTTACGTCTATGTTCTGGGAAGGTTTGCAGAAGGCTTTGGGTACTAAGCTGAGGTTGAGTTCTGCTTATCATCCGCAGACGGATGGACAGACTGAGAGGAAAATTCAGTCGTTAGAAGATTTGTTACGTGCTTGTGTGTTAGAAAAAGGAGGTGCTTGGGATAGTTATATGCCTTTGATTGAATTTACCTACAAGAACAATTTTCATTCGAGTATAGGTATGGCTCCGTTTGAGGCATTGTATGGTAGGAGATGTAGAACTCCACTGTGTTGGTACGAAGCTGGTGAGAGTGCTGTGATTGGACCAGAAATTGTACAACAGACTACGGAGAAGATTAAGATGATTCAAGAGAAGATGAAAGCTTCTCAGAGTCGTCAGAAAAGTTATTATGATAAAACGAGGAAGACACCTGAGTTTCAAGAGGGAGATCATGTGTTTATGAAGGTTACTCCTATGACGGGTATTGGTCGAACTTTGAAGTCAAACAAGTTGACTCCGCGTTTTATTGGACCATTCCAAATTTCTGAAAGAGTGGGAGAAGTGGCATATTGTATTGCGTTACCGCCGATGCTTGCCAACTTGCATGATGTATTTCATGTGTCTCTGTTATACCCCAAAATTTGCCCGCCTCTTTTTTCAAGAAAACTTCAATCTAAAAATTAAGAGTTTCATATAATCTTGGATTTTCATATCCTGATTTATGAATACTTGGTTTTTAGAATCTTTCTTATACGGTATTTTGGCTCGCTGTTGGATTTACTCTTACGCAAACGCCAAGTACTGTTTATTACTTCACACACGCTATTTATTTGATATTTATTTACAGATAAATAGTACTGACGCAATTGGTACAGAACTAAATCTTTTGCAGGCGCAGAGTCCGGGGTTCAGACTATACTGGTAAACAAGTAAATTATTACTAATTTTTGTTTCCCACTAACGTTTGTACTATATTCCATTATTTTCAAAAATCTCTTTTCAAATCACTTTTTCAAAAATCAAATCCTAACTCTATTCTATACATCTCTCTTTTTCCCAACATTATCATACACTTTCTTTCAAATCTTACTTCCACTCAAATTTTCCTTTTGTACGGAATCACTGCATTCCCCAACGTCTTTATCCTTCTTTTCATTCTATAAATACCTCTCATTTTTTTCATAAAATCTCACATCAAATTCTAACTCATCTCTCAAATTTCTACTTCATATTCATTCTCTCTTCTTCCCCCGGCAAAAATGGCGAAGCGGATAGAAACGTGTTTTCTTATGGTCATCACCGTTGTGGTGGTAATCATGTCTTTCTTCTGTCTACATAGCCCTGAAAAATGTGGACCTGGGATGCTTACACTTCCAATCATCTACATGTTATTATTTGTAGCATGGGTTATCAATCGTCATTCTTAAAGTTTGCCGTATCTCCTATTTCTTAAATGTACCGTTTACTCGTCGTACTGTTCATTATAGTATGTAATATTTGTACCGTCAGTATTAAATGTTGTACTATTTTTCATAATGTTGCTTAATTATTCAGATAATATTTTGTGTGTTTTCTGCCAGTCAAATATTTATTTTTCTGTGCATTAAATGATTTTCAGGGTTGTTATCGGTAATGTTGCTCGCGTACAGTAAATATTAGTTATTTATTATGTCTGTGTTTTTTAACAAGTCATGTAAATAAACTTTCATATTTCACATAAAACAAAAACAACAAAAAGAAAATTAACTTTGACTGTTGATTTTTCACTCTAACTGCTACATTAATACCTGAACAGTCAGTTGACAGTCAAACTGCTGACAGTACAATTCTCCGTGTCTTGTACCATCAATCAAATCAAACATTTGCATTTAAAAATTCCAAGATTTTTGTCCTAGAAGTCTTCTGAATATCACATGATTAGCAGAGACTCAGCACTGCACAAAAATCAGGTACGCTTAACTGTCTCCTACACAAACAGTCCCTAATTAGGGTTTCTTGTTTTTTCAGGAGAAACAAGTTTTTGAGACCTCAAATAGATTTCATGGACCTCCATATATCTCAAAGTACCATCATACAAATTTTCAAACTTCAATTCACTCAGACGCACCGTCAGCAGCTCAAACGGTCAACAGACGACCCGTTTGACCAAAAAAGTCAACAGACAGTCAAAAATGAATTTTTTTGTCAACATCCATATTTTGTCAAAGGATTCATCAGTTGATCATTGGATGATCATAATTCATCAAGGAAAGATCAAAAATCAACAAAACCCTAAGATTCAATATTAGGGTTTTCTCCTAAAAAGTCAACTGAACTTTGACTGGTCATAACTCTCTCATCCTTCATCCAAAAAATTCAAACCAAAGCTCATTTTGAAGGAAATTGAATTATCTTTCAAATGAAATTGGTCCCATGGTCATTAGGTTCACCATTTGAAAAATATGAACCAAGACATTACAGGTCATTTTCAAAGTCAACAAAAAGACACTTTTTTCAAAAGGACACACAAGGAGCATGGAAAATCATTTTGACATGAGACCAAAGACATTGGTTATAGGACTCTTTGAGGTTTCTAAAAAGTGCAAGATCTCCTTCATATGATAAAAATTGAGGGATTTACACCTTGTTGAAGTTGGCTAAATTTTGGGAAAATGCATGAAACCAACATTGATAAAAAATGTATTTTTTTCCAAATGAGGCCAAGTTTTCATCATCCAAACATGTCTACCATGATATAATGGGCCTCCCACGACCAAGACAAAGCCCACATCATTTTTGTTCCATTTTTGATTTAATTTTATCATATTTAAGATTAAATTGAAAAAGGAAAATGGAAGGATAATGCATAGCTTAAATCTTAAGCATGACTCATCAAGGAATCTTTAATTTTCTGCAGCAAAATGAAGTACAAGGCAAGAGAAGTAAAGGAGAGCAAGCTTGAGTCAAAGTTTCAAAGATTTTTAATATAAAAAATCAAAGTTTCAACAAAGACATAAATGCTTCTAGCTTAGTTTTTAAGCACCTCTTGGCTTATATAAAGGCTAGCATACTTCATCAATAGAGGGGGGACACGAAAATAGCAAGGGGGCATAGCAAGAAACTTCATAAAATTCTCAAAAATTCCATAACTTTGTAAATTTTCGTTTTCCATATTCCAATCATTATCAATACAAATAAACACTTCCAATCATCTCCTAAAGTAATATAGAGTAAGAATAAACTTTTTGTTTGGTCCCATGAGAGTCATAACATGCGTATGATGTTTTCCATGAACATACACATATAGCTTTCGTTTTTGTATGCATGCTTGACTAAAATGAAAACTAACCATTTGCATGGACTCATGGCATGATATAGAGTAGGTTTGAGTGATCACATGCAAGCTTTAACGTGGTTTTGAAGCTCCACCATTTTTGAGCTTCAAACATGTGAAGCTTTCGTTCTCCATGATACAAGCTCCAAATGAAAAAACTAACGACGCTATCATGTTCAAAAGGGTCCATTTAGGTGATCTGGGCGGCCCTTGTTCCTTTTTATTTTCGTTTTGTAGGTCATTCAAAAGATTGAAGATTCGGGAGCAAAATCCGCAGGAAAATCCGCAGGTAAAAGGAAGAAGATGATGAATAGTGAGGTTGAAAAGTTGACCGCTCGCGTAGCACTTTCCCTTCCTCTCATTCGCTGGTCAACCTGCGTGTGGGCCCAGTCAGAAGTTTGAATGCCCTTGGATTCAGTGCATGTCCCCCACTAGCATATTATGTTCCCTCACAATCTAAGCCATTAGATCATGATTTCAGCATATCCAACGCCTAAAAACGAGCCCCCATAGCATGAAGAAAAATAAAATATTTTTATATCAGAAAATAAAATATTATTTTAGAAGCCTAAAAATATTTTTTGTGTATTTTTTGGATTTTTAGAACTATTTTAAATTAATTTTGTAAAGAAAACAAAATAAAATGAAAATATTAAAAATATTAAAATAGTTCTAAAAATCCAAAAAATACACAAAAAATATTTTTAGGCTTCTAAAATAATATTTTATTTTCTGATATAAAAATATTTTATTTTTCTTCATAATTTAACTATTTTGTATAATTAATTAGATAATATGCATATAGTTATCTTTTAATTATTTTAACCAATCAAAAAATCATAAAAAAATTGTTCTTTATATTAAATATAGTTTATATATTATAGACTAATTTTGTACATATTTAGGATAATTTTCTCTTTAAGTTTTAGTTATTTGTATAATTATTTGTATAATTATGTATTAATTAACTTAATAATTTCAAAATCAATTTCAAAAATTCAAAAAAATTAGTTGTATTTTAAAATTAATTAACAAGCATTTTGAACATATTTTAAACTTAATTTTTAGGTTTAAATTTTATTTCCATCTTTTTCTCATTTTAATTAAATTAATCATGCATTAATTATAATTAAAATCAATCACCAAAAAAAATCCAAAAACATTTCTTTTATTTTCTTGCAATTCAAATTCATAGATCAAGTGTATAGGTTGTCAAATTCATGTAAATAGCGTAGTTTACATTTCCTGCACAATCGATGTAATAGCGTAGATTTACTTTCCGCATTTTAATTTCCAGCACATATAAAACTGCGTGTATGTCAAAGATAAAAAATTGAATCGTTAGATCACTAACTTCAAAGATAAAAATATCTGAATCCAAACACAATCACACTTGCACCTCTTAAGGTAATCTCTCTTATCACTCTTTTCAAAATCAAAATCAAATTCAAATGCAAAACCGAATTTTTGTTTACATCCGGTGAAAGGATAGTTTTTTAAAGGAAATAGGATAAAGACCTTATAACTTAGGGTAGATCTCCTAATTTGCTTGCTCAAATCAAAACAAACAAATCTCTCATATATCATTGTTTTTCAAAATAAAACTTTCAAAAAGACAATACTTTGTATATATCCAAACAAGGATCATTACGAAGTTAACGTTCTTTTTTCAAAACATCTTTTGAAAGATAAAAACACTTTGTATACATCCGCACAAGGATCATTACAAAGTCAATTTACAAAGGTATTTGAAACCACATACGAGCATTTCAAGGCAATAGAAAAGTAATTGAAAACAAGTGAGCTAAGCAAATTAAAGAGCCCATGGATAACCATGGATACAAAGGGTGCTAACACCTTCCCTTTGTATAACCTACCCCCTTACCCAGAATTTCTTAAAGGTCTTTTTTCTGTTTCTTTTATAAACCTTTCCTTAATTGGATAAAATAAAAGGTCGGTGGCGACTCTCTGATTTTCAAACACAAAAGCAGAAACAAAAAAGAGTCAGTTCGCGTATCTCTCCGCGAGAGGTATGACAAAAACCGAGGGCGATAGTCTCAATTGAGAAAATACATTTCGGATCCGTCCCACGTGATCCAAGTGGATGATGTACAAGTTAAAGATAACTTAACAGTTGAAACGCTGCCTGTGAGGATTGAAGATAGAAGACTGAAGCAATTGCGAGGTAAAGAAATAGTTTTAGTCAGAGTAGCTTGGGGAGGACCAGCTGATGGAAACGTTACCTGGGAGCTAGAGAGTCAGATGAAGGATTCGTATCGGGAACTCTTTGCTTGAGGTATGTTTTCGAGGACGAAAACTCTTTTAGTGGGGGAGAGTTGTAACGCCCGTATAATTTTAATATTAATTTAATTGGAATATTGAATTAATAATTAGAATTATTAAGGATTTTGTGAAAATAATGAATGAATAATGGTTTATGGCATTTGGGCCATATGAAGAAATAGTAAAACAAGGGGGGTGGTTTAATAATCCTTTTACTAATTTTAGTATTGCTTTTATAAAACATTTGGATTTGGGGAAACAAAGAAAGAACGTGGAAGAACAGAAGTTGGGAACGAGGAACGTGAAGGAGAACGGTAGAGGGAGAGACCAAGAACCAAGAAATTTGTCTAAGGTAAGGGGGGACTTGTCTGATTATCATCTATTATCGGGTAGGGGTTGATAATTCTGAATAGATGTAGAATTCGGGTCGATTGAGTCATATGATAGATTTAGGGATTGAGTCAAATTGTATGATGTTTGATCCCTATGTTTGAATCCATGATATCTATGTTGTTATGGTCTCAATTGATGCGTGATTGATGTATTATGAGGTGTATTTTGTGTTGTTTGTGCATTCCACTTCCCTAGGTTCGTATTGGTATGAATTGGGTGAGTTTGGAATGTGTAGAATGCTGTTTTCTGTAGGTTGGGATTTCTGAAATCACCGGTTCGCGCCGCGTGCATAGGGTTGGCACCGCGAACGGGTGGACAGAATGCCAGGTAGTTGTGATACGCACAGGTCGCGCCGCGTACTTGTGTTGGCGCCGCGAAGGTGTAACTTGTTCTCGTTTCGCGTCGCGTACAGGTGTTTGCGCCGCGAATAGCTTAGCAGAGAGCCAAGGATTTTTGGAACGCTCAGTTCGCTCCGCGAACCAAGCTGGCGCCGCGTGCTGTTGATGTTTTGGACTTTTTAAAAAAGTTTAACGATGCATAACTTTTTAACTGTTAGTCCGTTTGATGTGCCGTTTCGAGCTAAACGAACCTTATAGAATAATCTATATGATGGTGATTGATTGGTTTTAGAATGATGAAAATACATGTATGCTATTTCTTATTGAGGATGATGATTGGTGTAAATACGTGTATGTTTTCTATATGATGATGATGGAATTGTGATTGAATGATGTTAATATATATGAACATACTTGATGATGATGATGATATTGTTGATGATGATGATGGTATAAGTATGTTGTATATGTTGCATTCATTCATGTTCATTGATGATACTGTATCCATAAGGGTGTGTTGGATCAATGAAGGGCATGATTCCCATTGTGTGGAATCTGTGCTGGCAGGGCCGTATCTTGACGACGTTGGATCGGTCATGGGTTATTCCCATTTGATGATGTTGGTACCACATGCATAGTGTCAGTTCATACATATGCATAATTTATAACATGATTGGATGTATTCCAGTGTTGTAAAGGTTTATGATGTGTTTATTGTTGTTTGACTTGTTTTGAATGTCTGTTTATGAAACAATTGGGTGAATGATGCAACTGTGATGTGTTATTGCTTTATAACCTTATAACATTTGTTAATTATGACGAGACTCACCCTTACATGTTGTCATTTTCAGATTGAGGATAGCGGCTGTTCGACTCGGTGAGGATTAGCTCATGAGTCAGTGTTTTTAGTTAGCGTCAGGTGTCATGCTCTGGTAGTTGTAACACTGGGGACGCGATTGTTTAGAGTTTATGATTTCGACTCTAGTTATGTTTGATGTTTGGAAGGATAAGTTTTAAAGATGTTAAACTTAGTCCGTTTGAATTAATAACCACTGTGTTAACATGAAACGTTTTGATTGATGATTACCTCAGTGAATGCATGACATGACTGAATGATATTTATTTTATTTTTATGAATTGTGACACCCTTATTTCATGTACTCTGAATATTTATTTAAATTGCCGCGGGGTTAGTAAGGGGTGTTACAATTTTTAGTGCCTTGCTTGAAGCTCAAGGTTGAAGCTTGAATTAAATCTCTGTATACAATAAAGAGACATGAAGTCATCTTTATAGAGAGGTGTTTCTACTATTCCACCACAAACATTTATAGTGACAGAAAAGCTGAATTCATTTCATTAAGATAGGAACCTTACTTGTATGTTGGCAAGTATGCCAGTCGCGTGTCTCTTAAATGAAAGAAGGATTCTCATCCAAATTAGGGAAAGTGTACAAGTCTGGGTTTGTTTGCCTCAGAGCATGCCTTTCAATGTCCTAAATGGGAGAATGTTTGAAATTGAAATTGAAATGTTTGTTTGAATGTGGTGAGATAGGAGAAAGACCTACCTATGAAGATGAGCTATGTCTATCTATTGTTTTAAAGATTTGATTTTTAGCTGGCTTGTATGAGGCCCAAGCGTGAGGCTTTTGATTGATTTATTGACTCTAGGAGATAACTCCACTGGGGATGGATTTAAACTAGAGAGGTTTTTTGTTCTGTACAAAGCCCATAATTGAGGCTGACTCTAGCTGGAGAGTATTTATTTGATGGATTTTATTTGGTGTTCTGTACAAGGCCCAAAATTGTGGGTGACTCTACTTAGGGAGACTCTATTGTGTGCCTTGTATGAAGCCCAAGGTTGTGGCTGACTCTTAACTGGGGAAGTTATTGTTTTATGCCTTGTATGAAGCCCAAGGTTGAGGCTGACTCTTTGGGGAGTTTTACTTTGCTGGAAGATTTATCTATTAAAAGATTGATTTTTTTGGAGGCTAACCCTTTCCAGGGGTTTTGAATGATAGCAGGAATATTATCTAATTGAGACTTCTTGTTTTAAAGCCCAAGATTAAGGCTGACACTGACTGAGGATAGATAACTATAGATCCTATACTCTGCTAAGGAAATTAGTGAAGATAAGGGTGACAGAGACTGTCCATGTCTCTCATTCCAAAAGGTGTACTCAATATGAGATTGAGACAATCTTAGCTTGTTTAAAGTCTGGTTTAAAGAATAGAAGAAACTCACCAGGATAGGCTAAAAGGTAACTAAAGACCTGTTCCTATGTTTATAAGAAACCTGATGGGTCCTTGTATACAAGCTCAAGAGGAAACAAGGAATGCTTTTAAGAAGCCTGTGGGTCCTTGTACAAAGCCCAAGAGGAGGCTAATCGAGGGTCATCGAGGGTCCTTATTATAGCACAAGAGAAAGCTATGTGGTTTTGAACTTATTTTGGCTTTAAGCAAATGGGTAAGAGGTTTCACCGGGAATAATTCCTCTTTGGGTGGATGTATCCTAGTTTGGGTTCTAAGGCTTTTTCAAGATGTTTCACAGGGAATAATTCATCTTGAGGGTTTTGAACTACAGATCTCTAATTAGGAAAGAGCCTTCACCGGGAAAACATTCTCAATCCTAGGCCATATTCCTATATATATATATATATATATATATATATATATATATATATATATATATATATATATATATATATATATATATATGTTTAACTGTCCTAGGGTTTACACTCAAACGTAGTTCTAAACAATATGTATATAGTTCTATATTTGACAGTAATTTAAATAAAGACTGTAAATTGAAAGCTATAAAGCCTAACCTGGATGGAGTGGAGGCCTTTGAGGATGTATGTACAAAACCTTAACAACAATTTTATTGATGACAATTGAATATTTATGATAAACAGTTAAAGGTTTTTTGAAAACATAAGAAGTGAAGATGGACAAAGGTCACATAGGTATCTGAAGAGTTTCACCGGGAATAATGCCCTTCAAATACCAGAAGAATGTTTTGAAAACAGAAAGAAGATTTTGAAAATACAGTTTTTGAAAACAAACTTATGAAAAAAAGATGCTGGGACTTACACTCTATTAGAGGCCCAGTACTTTATAGTACTGGTTGACTGTTATGAAAATAGTTGAAAAAGAATTGCAATTTGAAATGATTACTGTTGTGAAAACAGTTGAGAAGATGTGAGGTTCTGTTGTTTGAAAACCTCGATCGTCTGTTTACTTTGAAGTTTGAAAACAGTTTGAATATTGACAAAAGTCAACTTGATTAGAGTAAAGATAATATCTATACCTAATTAAGACCTTATTGATTAGGATTTTATACTAATAATATTTATGAGATATTAGGTTTTGAAATTTCAATGAAAACATGTATTAAAATATATTTAAAACACTTAAAAACAATACCATTTTTAACCTAATAAAAATATATAAAATAAATAATATTTTTTGTGATATTTTGATTATTCATAATATATATATATATATATATATATATATATATATATATATATATATTGATTAACAAGTGTGTGAAAAATGAAGTGAAATTGATTTAGTTTAATAGGTGAAATAATTGGTTGAAGTTGGGGAAGAAAATAAGTGAGAAAAGTGATAAAAAATGGTTTTGGCCCTAAGGAGGCTCGAACCCACGCCCTTAATGACCAACATTCAAAACCTGGCCAACTGAGCTACGCGCTCAGTTTGTATAACATACGCAACGAATTGATTATATTTTAAAAAGACCCAGGAGATTCAAATTTGCTCGCCACCATAGTCATCTTCTTCCTTGAGCTCGTGAGAATTCAAATTTCTAACTCTCTGGTTTCTCAACCAAATGGTATGATGTAAACATCGATTTTGCTCGTTTTTGGACGAGGAACATGGTCATGGGTTTAGAATTAATTTATTCTAAGTGAAACTAACGAATTTCAGTATAAACATGAAGAACACGTAAACCCTAATTTTAAAATTAAATGATACATAAGATGAATAAATGAATGATGATAGAGGGTTTTCAATCCTCTGATGATAATGAACAAACTGGTATCGAGATATACGGGAAAGAGTACTTGAATAATTGAATTGGAGTTTGAAAAAATACCTCTGAAAATGGAGGTCGTGAGCTTGATGGAAAACACCTGGGCTTGTATGAACGATCCTAAAAGCTTCCTTGGGACTCACTGATGCTAACTGAATACTTATTGTGACTTGGATACCTTAGAATTGTTCTACCCGACCCCTTCGATTTGAGCTTCAAGTGAACATGGAGGTTGATGAATCTGTAGTTACAGATGAGCTGCGACCATCTGAATAGCTTCACGACACCCTAAGGAACATGTTTGGATGATTGGATTTGCTTGACACCTTCTGAATTGCTCTATGGACCTCCAACTGCACGAGCTCCAAAATGAAAGCAGCAATGGCGTTCCTCCACTTACAGAAGTGATACAGGTGCTTGGATCACCTCAAATGAACCCCCTTGAGATGTTAGAATGCTTAATTTCCAAAGAAGAGCTCTAGTTTAAAGAAAACGATTCTTCTTGCCAAAGAACTTTGAAAAACCATAAACATGAGAGAGAGAGAGAGAGAGGGAGAGAGAGAGAAGGAGAAAGCAAGGAATTGAGTTGCTTTGGTGTGATTAATATGAAGGAGAGCACTTATATTTATAGGCAAATGGTTCTGTACAGATTGAGGGAGTGAGCTTGCTTAATGAGGGAGTTTTGGTTTCTTGGCCATGAAGGAATTCAAGGAATATCCAAATTGCAATGATGGCCAAAACGAGTTTAAATCCCTATCCATTGATTCCATCTGATCTTAGGGAACATTTCTGATGCAGAATGAGCTCTAATTGGTTGGTGAGAAGATTCCTTTGATGATTCATCCATTTGCCATAAATTCCCAAATGTAATCATTACATAATCACATGTTCTTGTTTTGGGAATCTTCCTCAATCCTTATGCCATGGTGAAAATGAATGCATGGTATGTTTGCAGATGTGTTATGGGTCGTGTAGCATCCATTTGTGAGGTCATATGCACAAAATTGCAAGGTTTCAAAATGATGCATGACCTATAATTTTCCTTCATGAGGCCAACTTTGAACAAGCATAACTCTTAGCTCAAAATGAATTTGGAGAAGGTTGAGCACAATTTGGAAATCCCTAAACATATACTTCAATTCCTTAGTTTGGGGTTTCTTCAGAATCATTTGGGAAAATTGTGAAAAATGAGCCCAAAGTTGGAAGAAAACTAGGTTAAAAACACTTAGAAAAATTTCTAAGTTTTTATGACCTAAAGCTTCCAAATTCCAAATCTCTTAAATGATTGATTTCTTGAAAAAAATTAAATTGTAAAATGTTGTTTTATTTTGCAAGATCTACAACTTTCATGTTGGAAGTTTTATGAGTTGTGTAGGTGAAATTTTGAGTTCCCACAATGCCCTTAAAAACCCTAATTCCCGACTTTTTGATCCTTGGTGAATTTTCTTGAATTTCTTTGGTCAAATGACTTTATTAATCATATATTGATGATATTGATCCTTTAAAGTCATGGTTTGACTAAAAACCCTAAAAGTCAAAGGTGATCCTGTATAGTTGACTTTTTCAAATGAAGTGAGATTTTGGACTTTTGTGATGAACCAAGTTCTCCTCCTCAAATGAATGATATGAATGGACTATGTTGAGGTAATAGAAGTTCTTGAACCATGTTTTGAGTTTTGGGTTCATGTCCTGATTAAAAGTCAACTGTCCAGGTGAATTAGGTCAAAAACCCTAATTGTCGACCAGATGAAATTGATGACTGTGGATCTTGAATTGAAGTGTAATGCCCAATGGATGTTGTTATATGGATCATTTTAAGATGATTGAAGCCTTTGATAGATATCCTGGAGCTTTTTAGGGTTTCCCAAATGTGATCCCTGATAATAGCCCTTGATGGGCTCAAAACCCTAGTCTGGTGACCTGGGTAAACCTGAGCTCAGATGACTGGGTGTCTAATCAATCATAGGTGAATAAAAATGAAGCTTTTGGGTCCCATGATTGTATTAGAGACTAATCCTTCTATTGATTGATCCTTTTCCTGAGTTCTTTTGTTTCTGAACATCCTCGATTGAGCACCAGATGAACAAGTGACTGTTCTGAGTATCTGTTTTGATCTGATGAGAAGCCTGCAGATATGACATCTCAGGGGGGGTCAAAATTAGGGTATGAAAGATGCCCCTATTTAAGTTTCTTTCATCCGGAGGGAGAGAGATTGATATCTCGATCTCTTCTGCGTGAAAGAGACTAAAATACCAAAGAATGTAACCCGAGAGGGTTGGTCTAGCGGTGGAGCTTGGGCCTCAAGGGCGTGCTTCCCTTGAGGTCCTGAGTTCGAAGGAGCCCGGGGCCAACTTTCGGAGGCTACGTGGGGGAGCCTAAGAAACTCCTCTCGGGTGGATTAGTCGGCACGGAAGGAAGGATACCACTCTATTAAAAAAAATACCAAAGAATGCCCGAATTTTGGGCGTTCCTGAGATGTTGTAGTGATAAAATCTTTGCATGACTTGATCGCGTTGTCGCACTTGCAGGGGGATAGGGAGACAAACTTTTGTAGAAATACGTTATGTGGATTCTGCTGAATGGACGACAATGTAGAATGTGCAATCCATCTTCTTTAACCAAGTGTTGATACTTAGAAAAAGGTATAGAACCTCCCCTCGTTCCGGATGTCTGTATCTCGAAACAGGTCTCAGTTGTGATGATGATAAACAACCTCCCCTCGTTTCGGATGTCAGTATCTCGAAACTGGTCTCAGTTGTGATAACCTCCCCTCGATCCGGATGTCTGTATCGCGGAACTGGTCTCAGTTATAATAGTGATAAACAACCTCCCCTCGTTTCGGATGTCCGTATCTCGAAACTGGTCTCAGTTGTGATAACCTCCCCTCAATCCGGATGTCTGTATCGCGGAACTGGTCTCAGTTATAATGATGATAAACAACATTCCCTCGTTTCGGATGTATGTATCTCGAAACTGGTCTCAGTTGTGATAACCTCCCCTCGATCCGGATGTCTGTATCGCGGAACTGGTCTCAGTTATAATGATGATAAACAACCTCCCCTCGTTTCGGATGTTCGTATCTCGAAACTGGTCTTAGTTGTGATAACCTCCCCTCGATCCAGATGTCTGTATCTCGGAAATGGTCTCAGTTATAATGATGATAAACAACCTCCCCTCGTTTCGGATGTCCGTATCTCGAAACTGGTCTCAGTTGTGATAACCTCCCCTCGATCCGGATGTCTGTATCGCGGAACTGGTCACAGTTATAATGATGATAAACAACCTCCCCTCGTTTCGGATGTCCGTATCTCGAAACTGGTCTCAGTTGTGATAACCTCCCCTCGATCCCGATGTCTGTATCGCGGAACTGGTCTCAGTTATAATGATGATAAACAACCTCCCCTTGTTTCGGATATCCGTATCTCGAAACTGGTCTTCAGTTGTGATAACCTCCCCTCGATCCGGATGTCTGTATCGCGGAACTGGTCTCAGTTATAATGATGATAAACAACCTCCCCTCGTTTCGCATGTCCGTATCTCGAAACTGGTCTCAGTCATAATTTGGACAATATCTCAAATAAAGAGAAAATTTCCAAAGGTTTGTTTCCTCACCGAACTTCTCACCAGCGTTTGTTGGAGAGATGCCGTTTGATGATTGATAAGAAACTTCATCATGCTTTCTTTTAATTCAAAGCTCTTGAATGAATGCCATATGATCATGCGTCCTTTTGAGGGGCTAATGACTTTGCTTGAAGGTGGATGAACTGTTTTCTGAAGGAGGACCATCATTGGTCGATCAGCTAGGGGATAACAAATTGCTTTCTGGGATGGCAACTATCGCTCATCTCCTTGTGTTGAGGAATCTGAACTATTTTCTTGACGAAGACTGTCATTCATTGACTCCGCTGGGGATTTATCCAACTGTTTTCCAGGAGGAAAAACAAACTGCCACTTGTCAATTCTACCGGGGAATCTGAACTACTCGGAGAAGAAACACCGCTTGCCGACTCTGTGAGGAATTCAAATGCGAAGCAAACTATCTTATTTGAAGAATATTATCGAGTGTCGCTCTGCGGGAGAATCTCAGCTGGGGAATTCCAAAAGTGAACGAACTATCTCTTTGAGAAGATATCCATTGTCGACTTTTCTTAGTTTCTTAAGGTGAACAAACTATTTTCCTTTGGAAGACCACCATTTGTTAACCTGCTTGGAGAGATCCTTATGTATGAACCGTCATCATGAAGAAGAAAGTTCTTTCACGACTTGCAGGGGAAACTCGAGTACATGTCCAAGTGACTTGGGCACTAACATGATCAAAGCCTAACTAGACTATGCTGACTATGCAATTATGATGTGAAGTATGCATGAATATTATGATGATTATAAAATGTAAAGTGATTGTGAATAGAATTGTCGCGGATGTGAAATCCTATGATACGACTTGAATCTTGTGATGATCAGAAGATGTCTTCTTCTTGAAGTTTGAACTCTGTTGGGGATAACTGGGTTACCAGTTGTCCGCTGTTTGAAGTGAGTGATATGATTTGAATTGAATATCCGTCATCGGGAGATGTTCGCAAAGCGACCTCATGGGGAAATCTTGGTTCCCGGAGTCTCAACCGTTCTCGGAGCAACTGTTTGCATTCTTCCTATTGTTTGTAAACCTTAGAAAGAAATTTCACCTTTATTTTGCGAGTAAATTCATTTTATTTTATGAAAACATTTGTTTCAAGAAAATGACTGTTTAAACTTAAAACGCATTTTAAGAAACTGAATAAGACTCGATTGCAAAAAAAAGGCACAAAGCTCAAATTATTATTTATGGAACGGTGACCAGCAAAAGGCTTGATCCCATAGAGTATTTACAAAGTTGGAAATTGGTAATTTTCGGGAAAAAGAACTACGATAAAACGTGACGACTGTTATCTTTCCCTTCCACTCTGAATTGCGTTGTATTTGTGCTTCGTAGAAGATGACCTACTGATGATGAATACCTTGCTATGGATTTCGAATGATCAAGTTTGTCCTGAACATAGTTACTTGCCATATATCCCTAACTTTTGCGTAGACTACCCCTTTCGGGTTTTAAGTCTACCGAGATTGATTATATATTTTTTATGTCTCTAATATTTGCCTGAATCGCCCTTTCGGGTTTTCGATTCACTGAGACGCTCTTTCTTGCCTAAGTCGCTCTTTGCGAGTTTTCAACTTAGCGAGCTGTTTTTTATTTATTTAGGAGAAGTATTTCTTGACTGCGTCGATGTTCACAGGAAGGGTGAATTTTTTTCCATCCATAGTCGTGAGTATTAAGGCTCCTCCTGAGAAAACTCTCTTGACCACGTATGGGCCGTCATAATTGGGAGTCCATTTGCCTCTTGAATCTGTGAGAAAAGATTGAATCTTTTTTAGTACAAGGTCACCTTCTTTGATTGTGCGAGGTCGAACCTTTTTGTCGAAAGCTTTCTTCATTCTTTGTTGATATAGATTTCCGTGACATAAAGCTGTCATGCGCTTTTCTTCGATTAAGTTCAACTCATCGAATCTGTTTTGACACCACTCGGCTTCTGTTAATTTTGCCTCCATCAAGACTCTCATTAATGGGATCTCAACCTCTATGGGTAGGACTGCCTCCATGCCATATACAAGGGAGAAAGGAGTTGCTCCAGTCGAAATACGTACAGACGTACGGTAACCATGAAGAGCAAACGGGAGCATTTCATGCCAATCTTTGTAAGTGATGACCATCTTCTGAATGATTTTCTTGATGTTTTTGTTAGTTGCTTCTACAACTCCATTCATCTTTGGTCTGTAAGGAGATGAATTGTGATGTTTAATCTTGAATTCTTCACAAAGTTCCTTCATCATTTTGTTATTTAAATTTGACCCATTGTCAGTGATTATCTTGCTAGGAATGCCGTAGCAACAGATAATGTGATTCTTGATAAACCTGACGACAACCTGTCTTGGAACGTTTGCATACGAAGCTGCTTCGTCCCACTTGGTGAAATAGTCTATGGCTACCAAGATAAAGCGATGTCCATTGGATGCTTTTGGCTCGATCATTCCAATCATGTTAATTCCCCACATGGAGAAAGGCCAAGAGGAAGAGAGTATGTTGAGAAGAGATGATGGCACATGAATTCTATCGGCGTAGATCTGACATTTGTGACACCTCTTTGCATACTGGTAGCAATCTGACTCCATCGTCAGCCAATAATATCCTGCTCTTAGTATTTTCCTTGTCATGGTGTGTCCATTGGTGTGTGTACCAAAGGAACCTTCAAGTATTTCTCTCATGAGTATTTCTGCTTCTTTTCTGTCAACGCATCTGAGCAGGACCATGTCGAAATTTCTCTTATACAGAACATCTTCATTTAGGAAGAATCTGCTAGCTAACTTTCTCAAAGTTTTTCTATCTTTCTTTGACGCCCCAAGAGGGTACTCTTGCCTTTGAAGAAAGTTCTTGATGTTGTGATACCACGGTTTGTCGTCGATGATTGCTTCCACAGTGAAGACGTGAACGGTCCTATCCAGGCGCATAACATCGATCTGAGGAATGTCATTCCAATGATTTATCCTAATCATGGAAGAGAGGGTGGCTAATGCATCAGCCAAGTTATTTTCTTCACGAGGAATGTGATGAAAATCTACCCTGTTGAAGAATGGTAACAATCTTCTTACGTAGTCTTTGTAAGGGATTAGCCCAGGTTGGCGTGTTTCCCATTCTCCTTTGATTTGATTGATGACCAAAGCAAAATCTCCGTATACATCCAAGTGTTTGATTCTTAGATCCACGGCTTCTTCGAGACCCATGATGCAAGCTTCATATTCGGCCTCATTGTTTGTGCATTTGAAAGTTAATCTGGCGGTAAATGGAATATGGGTACCTCGAGGTGTAACAATGATTTCCCCAATTCCTCGTCCATAAGTATTGACAGCTCCGTCAAAGATTAAGCCCCATTGGGATCCTATCTCAGGTCCTTCGTCTGGTAGTGGCTCGTCGTAATCTTTCATCTTGAGGTTGTTATACCCCAAAATTTGCCCGCATCTTTTTCAGAAAGAAGGCAACAGACTTCTGTCTAAAAATTGGGAGTTTCATATAATCTTGGATTTTATTTCATAAATATCCTGATTTTATGAATACTTGGTTTTTAGAATTTTTCTTATACGGTATTTTGGTTCGCTGTTGAATTTATTCTTACACAAACGCCAAGTATAGTTTATCACTTCACACACGCTGTTTATTTGAGATTTATTTGCAGATAAATAGTACTGACGCAATTGGTACAAAATTAAATTTTGCAGGCGCAGAGTCTGGGATTCAGACTGTATTGGTAACAAGTAAATTATTATTAGTTTTTTGTTTCCCACTAATTTTTGTACTATATTCTTATTATTTTCAAAATCTCTTCCTTTCTTTTCAAATCTCTTTCTTTCAAATCAAATCCTAACTTTATTCTATACATCTCTCTTTTCAAACCCTACCATACACTTTCTTTCAAATCCTACTACCACTCCAATTTTCCTTTTTTGTACGGAATCACTTCATTCCCCAACGTCTCTATCCTTCTTTTCACTCTATAAATACCTCTCATTTTTTTCCATAAATTCTCACATCAAATTTCAACTCATTTCTCAAACTTCTACCTCATATTTTCTCTTCTTCCCCGGCAAAAATGGCAAAGTGGATGGATACGTGTTTTCTTATGGTCATCACTGTTTTAGTGGTGATCATGTCCTTTTTCTGTCTGCATAGACCTGAAAAATGCGGACCTGGGTTGCTTACACTCCCGATCATCTATATGTTGTTATTTATAGCATGGGTTTTTAATCGTCATTTTTAAAGTTTGTCGTATCTTTCGCTTTTAAATAATGTGCCGTTCATTATACTTGTCGTACTATTCATTATATTATTTAATAGTTGTACTGTGAGTATTAAATGTCGTACTATCTGTCGTACTGTCGTTTAATTATTAAGATAATATTATGTGTGTTTTCTGCCAGTTAAATATTTATTTTTTTGTGCATTAAATATTTTTCAAGGTTATTATCGGTAATTTCGTTCGCGTACAGTATTTTTTGTTTATTTATTATGTTTGTGTTTTTCTAAACAACTCATGTAAATAAATTTTCACCATTAACACAACAAAAACAAAAAAAAAGAAAAATTAACTTTAACTGTTAAGTTTTCACTTTAACTGTTATGTTAATGCCCGGACAGCCAGTTGACAGTGAAACCCGCTGACAGCACGATTCTCCGTGTTTTGTACCATCAATCAAATCAATCTTTTGCATTTAAAAATTCCAAGATTTTTGTTCTAGAAGTCTTCTGATAATCACATGATCAGCAGAGACTCAGCACTGCACAAAAATCAGGTACGCTTAACTGTCTCCTACACAAACAGTCCCTAATTAGGGTTTTTGTTTTTTTCAATCAAATGGATTTCATGGAAATCCATATGTCTCAAAGTACCACCATACAAATTTTCAAACTTCAATTCACTCAGACGCATAGTCAGCAGCTCAAACAGTCAACAGACGACCAGTTTGACCGAAAAGTCAACAGACAGTCAAAAATGAAACTTTTTGTCAACATCCATATTTTGTCAAAAGATTCATCATTTGATCAATGGTTGATCATAATTCATCAAGAAAAGATCAAAAATCAACAAAACCCTAAGTTTCAAAATTAGGGTTTTCTCCTAAAAAGTCAACTGAACTTTGACCGGCCATAACTCTCTCCTCGTTCACTCAAAAAATTTGAAGCAAAGCTTGTTTTGAAGGAAATTCAATTATCTTTCAAATTCAATTGATCCCATGGTCATTGGATTCACCATTTGAAAAATATGAGCTCAGACATTACAGGTCATTTTCAAAGTCAACAAAAAGTGGTTTTTTGTCAAAGGCTATAACATCAAGGTAACTTCTCCAAATGAAAAAAAGTTTCCAAAGTAGCTTATGGAGGACATCTTGAGGTTTCTAAAAAGTACAAGAACTCCTTCATATGATCAAAATTGAGGGATTTATGCCTTGTTGAAGTTGGCTATTTTTTGGAAAAATGCATGAAACCAACCTTGATCAAAGATGTTTTTTTTCCAAAAGAGGCCAAGTTTTCATGATCCAAACATGTTCCCAATAATGTTGAAGGGCTCCCACGACCAACCTAAGGCCCATAACATTTTTATTTCTTTTTTAGTTTAATTTTATTACATTTAAAGTTAAATTAAAAAAGAAATGGTGAAAGATAATGAAAAAATGCTTTGATCTTAAGCTAAAGCCATCAAGAATGATTCAACTCTGCAGCATGAAGGTACATGGCAGGCCTAGAGCAAGAGGGATGAGGAAATTCAAAGCCATGGCCAAAGAATTCAAAGTTTTATATATTAAAAAAATTAAAAGTTCAAAAATCATCAATGCTTGGTAGCTTAGTTTTGCAGCACATTCATTACTTATAAATGAACTAGGACACTTCAGTAACATAGACACACAATTTCAGAACCAAATCCATGCTTGTAACACACTTGTATCATGCTTGAAATATTGTAAGAAATTTGAAATTCGAATTTTAAGTTTCAGTTCAATTCAATCCAAACTAAACACTCAAACACAATCCCTGAACATCACTAAATCTGTCCAGATCAATTTCAAGCTTTGAAACTCACTAAATCAAGCTCTATAGTGAAGGATAGAAAAACACTTAGAAATGGGGGGTTTGAATAAGTGTAGTTTAAAAACTTGGACGATAAAAATAAATTGCACAGTTATTTTTATCCTGGTTCATTGTTAACTAAACTACTCCAGTCCACCCCCACGGAGTGATTTACCTCACCTGAGGATTTAATCCACTAATCGCAACAGATTACAATGGTTTTCCACTTAGCCCACGACTAAGTCTTCTAGAGTATCCTGATCACAACCTGATCACTCTAGGAAGAAATGCTTAGACACAAGCTAAGACTTTCTTAGAGTATCCTGACCACCACGTGATCACTCTAAAATACAACTGCTTAGACACAAGCTAAGACTTCCTAGAGTATCCTGATCAACACTTGATCACTCTAGTTACTTACAAATTAATGTAATCAATTCTAAGAGTATTACAAATGCTTCTGAAAAGCTATAATCACAACAGTGATATTTCTCTTAACGTTTAAGCTTAATCTCACTAATATATTACAACAGCAATGTAGTGAGCTTTGATGAAGATGAAGTTTCTGAGCTTTGAGTTGAACAACGTTTCAGCAAGTTAATATTCACAGAATTTGGTTCAGAGTTGTTAACCTTGCTTCTCATCAGAACTTCATACTTATAGGCGTTTGAGAAGATGACCGTTGGGAGCATTTAATGCTTTGCGTGTTCCGTACAGCTTTGCATTTAATGTTTCACGCTTTTGTCAACTACCTCGAGCCTTGTTCACGCTGTGTCTACTGACGTTGCCTTTAATAGCTTCCAACGTTCCTTTTGTCAGTCAGCGTAGCCTGCCACCTGTACTTTCTTCTGATCTGATGTTTGTGTATACAACGTTTGAATATCATCAGAGTCAAACAGCTTGGTGCATAGCATCTTCTTGTCTTCTGACCTTGAAGTGCTTCTGAGCGTGATACCATGAGAACCTCAGTGCTTCTGCTTCTGATCTCAAGTTCTTCTGATGCTTTCATAGACCCATGTTCTGATTCTGCTTTGACCATCTTCTGATGTCTTGCCAGACCATGTTCTGATGTTGCATGCTGAACCTTCTGAGACAAAGCTTCTGAGCGCTGATTTGTGCATACTCTTTATATATTTCCTGAAAAGGAAATTGCAATGTATTAGAGTACCACATTATCTCACACAAAATTCATATCCTTGTTATCATCAAAACTAAGAATATTGATCAGAACAAATCTTGTTCTAACATATAGCCCACGGTTTGTTCAAACCAAAACTCACAAAAATACAATCATACATGCATATTTAACACGATGTAATCATATATTTGAGTTTGTTTTCATGTTCTGATCGTTTCTGGAAACTTAATTGGTGTTTGGACACCTATACGAGGAATCACCATTTTAGGGTTCTTGAGTTCAAAATTAGGGATTCACGATTTAGGCAAAATTGCAGGTTCTAAGTGGTACCATTGAACTCGTATGAACTAGACGAATCAAACCATGACCTCGCGCCAAATTTCTTTTGTGTCTAACCCCTATTCGTGTTGCACAGGTGTAATAGATTGAAGCTTTTTACAGCTCCCTGTAAATGAGCGTTGTAAAAGGCCTTTCAAGGAAGAAGATGAGACATGGCTTCTCCCCATTGGCCAGAGCGCGCACGTTTTATTTTTTTTAAAATCTCTGATTCAGTGCTTTGCAGGTTCTATACGTGTCATGCATCCTCGCTTGGTGACCACATGATCAATCCAGTCATCTAATCCAACGCCCTTGACTGCCAGTCCATGCCATGGACTTTTCCATCAGCCACACTTGATCACAAATTTTATACTTTTCATTTTATTTAATTTTCTTTGCAAAATTATTTAAAAATAGTTTTAAAAATCAGAAAAATACACAAAAAATATTTTTAGGTTGATAAAATGCTATATTAATTTTTGACACAAAAATATTTTATTTTTCTTAATAATTAAAATATTTTGTTTAATTAATTAGTATATATTTATATATTTGCTTTTTTAATTATTTCAACCTATCAAAAAAAATCAAAAAATATTTTCTTTTTATTTAAATTAAGTTTATATATTATAAACTAATTTTGTACATATTTAGAATATTTTTCTCTTTAAGTTTTAATTATTTGCATAATTATATATTAATTAACTTAATAAATTTCCAAAACAACTTCAAAAATCCAAAAAAAATTAGTTTTATTTTAAAATTAATTAACAAGCAATATGAACATATTTTAGACTTAATTTTTAGGTTTAAATTTTGTTTCTAATTCTTAACTTTTTAATTAAATTAATTATGCATTAATTCTAATTAAAATCAACCATCCAAAAAATCCAAAAATACTTCCCTTTATCTTATTTCAATTTAAATTAATAGTTATGTGTATAGGTTGTCAAAATCATGTAAATAGCGTAGTTTACATTTCTCGCACAATCGATGTAATAGCGTAGATCAATTCTATTGTTTCAAATACTGTTTCAAATACAAATCCAAACTTTTGTTTACATCCGGTCAAAGGAGAATTTTCTAAAAGAAATAGGAAAAGACCTTATAAATCTAGGGTAGATCTCCTAATTGCTTGCTCAAATCAAAACAACAAATGTCTCACATATTCACTGTATTTCTAAAACAAAACTTTCAAAAAAGACAACACTTGGTATATATCCAAACAAGGATCATTACAAAGTTAAAGATCTTTTTTCAAAATATCTTTCGAAAGATAAAACACTTTGTATACATCCGCACAAGGATCATTACAAAGTCCATTTGCAAAGGTATTTTAAGACCACATACAAGCATTTCAAAACAAGACAAATGATTCAAACAAGTGAGCTAAGCAATTAAGAGCCCATGGATAACCATGGATGCAAAGGGGTGCTAATACCTTCCCTTTGTATAACCTACCCCCAAACCCAAAATCTCTTAAAGGTCTTTTTCTGTTTCTTTTATAAGCCTTTCCTTAATTGGATAAAATAAAAGTCGGTGGAGACTCTCTGATTTTCAAAACTCAAAAATAAAAGAAGAGTCAGTTCGTATCTCACGAGATAAAAACCGAGGACGACAGAGGTACATGACGTCCTCGTCCGGAAAGTCAAATTTGGTTAATTCATGACCATTGAGTGGATGGTGAGTCAGATGCTCAGCTAGGATACTTCCTTTCACGGCTTTCTGTGCGTGATACTCAATGTCATATTCTGATAACAACATTTGCCAAAGGGAAATTCTCCCAGTTAAAGCAGGCTTCTCAAAGATGTACTTGATTGGATCCATATGGGAGATCAAACAAGTAGTATGTCGAATCATGTACTGGAGGAGACGCTTGGCAGCCCTGGCCAAAGCACAACAGGTTTTCTCGAGCATGGAGTAGCGGGATTCATAGTCAGTGAATTTCTTGCTCAGGTAGTAGATGGCATTCTCTTTTCTTTTCGTCTCGTCTTGCTGTCCAAGGACACAACCCATGGAGTCTTCTAAGACGGTTAAGTGCATTATCAAAGGTCTTCCTTCCACTAGAGGAGACAAGATGGGTGGTTCGAGCAGATATTCCTTAATGCTGTCCAACGCTTTCTGACAATCGTCTGTCCAGACGCAACTCTGATTTTTCCGTAGAAGTTTGAAAATTAGAGCACAAGTTGCAGTCATGAGATATATGAATCTCGAGATGTAATTCAGACGTCCAAGAAATCCTCTAACTTGTTTCTCGGTTCAGGGTGAAGGCATTTCTTGAATTGCCTTGACTTTTTCTGGATCCACTTCAATTCCTCATTTGTTGACGATGAAACCAAGGAGTTTTCCTGAGTAGACACCAAAGGTACATTTATTGGGATTCAGGCGAAGCTGAAACTTTCGTAAGCGTTGAAATAACTTTTTCAAATTCTGTATGTGATCTTCCTCATTTTCTGATTTGGCAATCATATCATCCACATAGACTTCCACTTCCTTATGCATCATGTCGTGGAAAAGTGTAGTCATGGCTCTTTGATATGTTGCCCCTGCGTTCTTTAGTCCAAAAGGCATAACGCGGTAGCAGAACGTGCCCCAGGGGGTGATGAAAGCTGTTTTCTCAATGTCTTCAGGTGCCATTTTGATTTGGTTGTATCCCGAAAATTCGTCCATGAATGAGAAAACTTTGGATGTTGCCGTACTGTCAACCAACATGTCAATATGTGGTAAAGGAAAATCATCCTTAGGGCTAGCTTTGTTCAAATCTCTGTAGTCGACGCACATGCGGACTTTTCCGTCTTTCTTAGGAACGGGAACAATGTTAGCTAACCACTGAGGGTATTCTGAAGTGACGAGGAAACCAACGTTGATTTGCTTTTGAACTTCCTCTTTGATTTTCATGGCCATCTCCGGATGAGTTCTTCTCAATTTTTGCTTGACCGAAGGGCACTCTGCTTTTAATGGTAAGTGATGCTCCACTATACTAGTATCCAACCCTGGCATATCCTGATAAGACCAAGCGAAGACATTTGAGAATTCTTTGAGCAGCTGTATCAAACTCTCTCTGATCTCTAAATTGAGCGAAGCTCCAATCTTAACCTCTTTTATGTTTCCATCGGAACCAAGGTTAATGATCTCTAGAGGCTCATTGTATGGCTGAATGGCCTCTTCCCTTTGTTGAAGTAACCGTGAAATTTCCTTTGATATTTCTTCGACTTCTTCTTCCTCTGCCTCGAATACAAGAAACCCAAAGCTTGGAAAAGTCATACGATCGCACGTTTCAACGGGGTATTTTATGATTAATCTGCATATATGTGATAAGTTTTATTTATACAACGAGGGAAGACTCGGTGTATGCAGTTAATGGAATATTCTGATGTTTTTTAGGGTGTTTTTTAGGATTACCAATTTCCGAAAAAAAAGAAAAGGAAAAACTAATGAAGGAACAAAATGACATTTTTATTTATCGACAGTCACTTCTTGAAACAAAGACCCTATAAAAACAAAACTCTATTTCTTTGGGCGAAGCAAAGAGGGACATTTTCCTAAGTAGTTGAAACTTCAACAGCTGTCCAATAGTGGCGAACCCCATTGTGCACTAGGTAATCTGGCACCTTAAGCTTAAGTTGGCCTGTGGTAGGTCTTGATTTACCGACCACTGTCTTTGCAACACTTAGACGATATTCTTCTACTTCAGCAGACTGAGCAGTGTGAGCATACCCATTTCCAAGTGGAGTATGTCGTTTTTTCTTTTGAGGAAACTTCCAATCTTCTGAATGGAGAGACTCGTTGTCTGAGCACTTTCGAGACCATCCTCTACTGTATTTTGATCTTGCTTTTCTCCCAAGATGGCATTGACTAGGTATGTGAACTCTAAATCTGTAGCATCGGAAGGTGACTTGGGGATATAATCCTCAATGATGACTTCACCAGTTGATGATGATGAATAGCAAGGCTTGTATATCTCTTTTGGCTGAGTAAGGTACTCGTAATCAATGTTCCATCCAGTTGGAACAATGTCTTCAAGAGAGATTTTTGAACTTTTAGGAGCGAAGTATTTCACCATGTAGTCAAATTTTCCGCGTGGTTCTCCTAATGTATCCCAAGTTTCTTCGGGGATAGGAGGAACTTCTTCTGATGAACCATGACTTCTGGTGGTGAAGCTGTTTGCAACCTCGTCACTGCTTGGTTGAGTCTTACTTTCAAATCCTTTAGTTGGATAACAGCAAGGTGAATCAGATTCTAATAGGGATATGTATCCTTCCTCGAGAAGGTAGGACATACATTCCACTTCAAAATTCTCATCGGCGTCTTCCGTACCGATGGTATTGACTGTTTGTTGAACAGGTTGAAGAAAACCTCCACTGCAGAAAGTTTCTTGAATTGGGAGAACTACCTCAATCCCTGGAATAGCTTTTGATGATGTTGGAAAGAATCCAACTCCTGTTCTGTTTTTGTTGTTGGTAAGAATATCAATATGCCCCCAATCACTGGTAGTGCCATCCTTTACAACTTGGATTCCATCTTTGTAAGAAGAAATAGACGCTGCTTTCTCCTTTCCTTTTTCCTTATCCAAGGAAAGTGATTGAAATTTAGTCCCAGCGACTTCTTTTAGTTCTATGTCGGAGAATGATGACAGGTTGCTGAAGATCAAAGCTCGTTCTCCACACACGGTTACCAATTTGTCATTTCTTATGAACTTCAGTTTCTAATGAAGTGTTAAAGTATTTGCCCCAGCTTCATGAATCCATGGGCGACCTAGCAAACAACTGTATTGTGCCGGGATATCCATAACTTGGAAAGTGATTTTGAAGGTCTGAGGTCCAATAGTTATGGGAAGATCCACTTCTCCAAAAACTGACTTCCTTGATCCATCAAATGCTTTGACGATAACGTGACTGTCCCTTAGCGGGTAATCTTTAAAGGATAGTCTTGACAATGTTGATTTGGTCATGACGTTGAGAGAGGATCCATTGTCTATCAGGACTCCTGTGAGAACATCATTCATGCAGCCAACTGAGATGTGAAGTGGAAGGTTATGGTCCACCCCTTCTTCAGGAAGATCTTCGTCACAGAAACTCAAGTTAGTTCTCGCGGAAATGTTGGCAATGATACTGTTGAATTTTCCTACAGTAATGCTTGGTTCTACGAAAGCTTTTTCCAAAACTTTCTGTAGAGCTTCCCTATGAGCTTCAGAACTCAATAGTAGGGAGAGAACAGATATCCTAGACAGAGTATGTAGCAATTGGTCTACAATGTTGTACTCTCTCCTCTGGATTAATTTCAAGATCTCATCATTTTCTTTCGCTTGAACAGCATTGGTCGGATGATTGTCTTGCCTATATGGTGCTTCTTCAGAAGGCTTTTCCGCATTTTCTGTTGTTTTGTTGAAGACTCGTCCACTTCTAGTGACTCGACTAACATCAGCAATGTTGACAACAGACGATAATGGTATTTCCTTACCCTTTTCAATGAATGTAGCATTGTACTTGTATGGTATAGCCTTGCTGGACTCATACGGTACAGGACCTGGTAAGTACATGACTAATGGAACAATTGTTGTCTTCCTGCTGTCATACTTGACTTGCATTGGTTCAACTTGATTAATTTGAGGGGTTACGGTAAAGACTTCGTCATCTTCTCTTTTGTCAAGAACTGTAATGGTATTGTCATCCATCAGTTTCTGAATGTCGTTGCGAACGCGCAAACATCCTCGTGAATTTCTTTGACAGATTCTGCATCTACTGTAAAGATGGAAATCCGTTCCGAAGTAGGAAAGTCCATTTAAATTCTTATGGAACCTGACTACCGATCCTTCGAGATCTTCAACTTTGTAGATTTTGTATTCTTTTGGACATCCTTGAACCATGTTGACGTCGTGCTCAGTTTTGACTCGGATGTGTTGAATCCATCCTAAGTCCATTTGTTCTTGTAATGCAGCTTGAACTACAACACATCCTTGATTATTCTTTGGACAAATTTCACATGTGAAGTAGTTGTCAGGTGGCACATGGCCGTATCCAGCCTGTCTAGCGTGCATATTGACAAGATTTTCCCCTGTCTGACGAATGTCGTAGATTTGAATGACATTGGGGTGCGGATCTATCAGATTCACTGAAGCTTCTTTATGCTGCGATAAAGGATTTGCCTGTTAGAACAAGATTTGTTCTGATCAATATTCTTAGTTTTAATGATAACAATGTATATGAATTTTGTATGAGATAATGTGGTACTCTAATACTACGCAATTTCCATTTCAGGAATTACATAAAGAGTATGCACAAAATCAGCGCAAGAAGCACTAACTCAGAAGGTTCACCATGTAACATCAGAACATGGTCTGGCAAGACATCAGAAGATGGTCAAGCAGAATCAGAACATGGGTCTATGGAAGCATCAGAAGAACTTGAGATCAGAAGCAGAAGCACTAAAGTTCTCATGGTATTACGCTCAGAAGCACTTCAAGGTCAGAAGACAAGAAGATGCTCTGCACCAAGCTGTTTGACTCTGATGATATTCAAACGTTGTTTACACAAACATCAGATTAGAAGCAAGTACAAAATGGCAGGCTATGCTGACTGACAAAAGGAACGTTAGAAGCTATTAAAGGCAACGTCAGTAGACACAGTGAAAGCAAGGCTCGAGGTAGTTGACAAAAGTGTGAAACATTAAATGCAAAGCTGTACGGATTACGCAAAGCATTAAATGCTCCCAACGGTCATCTTCTCAAGCGCCTATATATATGAAGTTCTGATGAGAAGCAATGTTACGAACTCTGAACCAACTTGCACAAATGCTGTTCAAATCAAAAGCTTTCAAACTTCATCATCAAACTCACTACATTGCTGTTGTAATATTCTAGTGAGACTAAGCTTAAACTTAAGAGAAAATCACATTTGTGATAATAGCTTTATAAGAATCATTGTAACTCTTAAAAGAATTTGTTTACATTAAGCTGTAAGAACTAGAGTGATCAGGTTGTTGATCAGTATACTCTAGAAAGTCTTAGAGGGTATCTAAGCAGATTGTTCCTAGAGTGATCAGGTTGTGATCAGTATACTCTAGAAGACTTAGAAGTTGTCTAAGTGGAAAACCATTGTAATCTCGTGTGATTAGTGGATTAAATCCTCGGGTGAGGTAAATCACTCCAAGGGGGTGGACTGGAGTAGTTTAGTTAACAACGAACCAGGATAAAAATCATTGTGCAAATTGTTTTTATCTTACAAGTTTTAAAGCTACACTTATTCAACCCCCCCCCCCTTTCTATGTGTTTCTCTATCCTTCAATTGGCATCAGAGCGCCGGTTCTAAGGTGCAAGCACTTAACCGTGTTTAGAAAAGATTCAGGAAGATAAAAACGCTTCAGTAAAAGATGGCTGGTGAAGATCCTAATCCTACATCTACATCTGGCTCTGCTGAGGAACACAATGGAAATGGTAACAATGGTTATACTAGACCACCAGTATTTTATGGTGAAAAATTTGAATACTGGAAAGATAAACTTGAAAGTTACTTCCTTGGTGTAGATGGTGACTTATGGGATCTTCTGATGGATGGTTAAAAACATCCAGTGAAAGCTACCTTTCATGCTGAGTATGAGAAGATATCTAACAGGGAAACTGCCTATGATATATATGAGTCATTGAAAATGACCCATGAAGGAAATGCTCAAGTCAAGGAGACCAAAGCTCAGCCCTAATCCAGAAATATGAAGCCTTCAAGATGGAGGATGATGAAAATATTGAGAAGATGTTCTCAAGATTTCAAATGCTAACTTCTGGATTAAGAGTTCTGGACAAAGGCTACACCAAGGCTGATCATGTAAAGAAGATCATCAGAAGCTTGCCCAGAAGATGGGGTCCAATGGTGACTGCATTCAAGATAGCAAAGAATATGAATGAAGTCTCTTTGGAAGAGCTAATAAGTGCCTTGAGAAGCCATGAGATAGAGCTGGATGCAAATGAGCCTCAGAAGAAAGGTAAGTCTATTGCATTAAAATCTAATTTTAAAAAATGCACTAACGCTTTTCAGGCTGAAGAAGAAGATTCTGAAGATTCAGAATCAGAAGAAGAAGATGAACTGTCCCTGATCTCCAGAAGGGTAAACCAACTCTGGAAGAGCAAGCAAAGGAAGTTCAAGAACTTCAGAAGTTCAAGGAAGCCTTAAAGAGGAGAATCTTCTGGTGGCAGAAGATCTGACAAGAAGAAGGTCATCTTCTATGAGTGCAATGAGCCTGGACACTTCAAGAATGAATGTCCAAAACTTCAGAAGGAGAATCCCAAGAAGAAGTTTCATAAGAAGAAGGGTCTTATGGCAACATGGGATGATTCTGAATCAGAATCAGAATCAGACTCTGAAGGCGAGCAAGCAAACTTTGCACTGATGGCCACAGTGAATGATGGATCAGAATCTACATCAGAATCAGATTCTGAAGAGGTATTTTCTGAACTATCTAGAGAAGAGTTAGTTTCCAGTTTAACTGAACTTCTAGAACTCAAGGAACATCTTAGTATCAAATACAAAAAGCTGAAAAAGCTATTTGAATCTGAAACTAAGAAGCTAGAAGTAGAAAACTCTGAACTGAAGGAAAAAGTTTTAAAATTATCCAAAGACATTGGATCTCCTTCTGAATCAGAAAAATCCACTCCTAGCCTCAATCATATTCTGAAAGAATATGACTCGAGCTTCAGGAAGTTTCTATCTAGAAGTATTGGCAGAAGTCACCTTGCTTCTATGATATATGGAGTTTTTGGAAACAAAAGGATTGGCGTTGGCTATGAGAGTGATATCCCACATAAATTTGAAACTAATGATGAGTTGAAAATCACATACAAGCTATTGTATGAGCAGTTCAAATATGGCCACTCACATGATATTAGGCTCACCTCACATGCATAGAGTTTTCACACTACACGCACCAAGAAGCATGTGACACAACCTAAAAAATATCATGCTGCCAAACCTAAAGAATATCATGCTGTTCCTCGTATTAACTATTATGCTAAACCTAAGTTCAATCAGAACTTGAGGAAAACTAACAAGAAAGGATCCAAGAAATTGTGGGTACCTAAGGAGAAGATAATTTCTGTTGCAGATATCCTTGGCAGCAAAGAAGACAAAGCACAAAATGTCATGGTACCTAGACTCTGGGTGCTCGCGACACATGAAGGGAAGAAGGTCTATGTTCCAAGACCCGGTGTTTAAGTCTGATGGAGAACTCAAGTTTGGAGGAGATCAGAAGGGCAAGATTATTGACTCTGGAACCATAAGTATTGGTAACTCTCCTTTCATAACTAATGTACATCTTGTAGAAGGATTAACGCATAACTTATTGTCCATAAGTCAATTAAGTGACAATGGTTATGATATAATATTCAATCAAAAGTCTTGCAAGGCTGTAAGTCAGAAGGATGGCTCAATCCTATTTACAGGCAAGAGAAAGAACAACATTTATAAGATTGATCTTTCTGATCTTGAGAAGCAAAAGGTGACTTGCCTTATGTCTGTTTCTGAAGAGCAATGGGTCTGGCACAAAAGATTAGGACATGCTAGTTTGAGAAAGATTTCTCAGATTAACAAACTAAATTTGGTCAGAGGACTCCCAAATCTGAAATACAAATCAGATGCTCTTTGTGAAGCATGTCAGAAGGGCAAGTTCTCCAAACCTGCATTCAAATCTAAGAATGTTGTCTCTTCCTCTAGGCCTTTAGAACTTCTGCACATTGATCTGTTTGGATCAGTCAAAACAGCATCTGTCAGAGGGAAGAAATATGGATTTGTCATCGTAGATGATTATAGCCGTTGGACATGGGTAAAGTTCTTAAAACACAAGGATGAGTCTCATTCAGTGTTCTTTGAATTCTGCACTCAGATCCAATCTGAGAAGGAGTGCAAAATCATAAAGGTCAGAAGTGATCATGGTGGGGAATTTGAGAACAGATTCTTTGAGGAGTTCTTCATAGAAAATGGTATTGCCCATGATTTCTCTTGCCCTAGAACTCAACATCAAAATGGAGTTGTAGAGCGAAAGAATAGGACTCTGCAAGAAATGGCCAGAACCATGATCAATGAGACCAATATGGCTAAGCACTTCTGGGCAGAAGCAATAAAAACTGGATGTTATATTCAGAATAGAATCTCTATAAGACCTATTCTAAATAAGACTCCTTATGAATTGTGGAAGAACAGAAAGCCCAACATTTCATATTTTCATCCTTTTGGATGTATGTTTTTTATTCTGAATACTAAAGATCATCTTGGTAAGTTTGATTCTAAGGCACAAAAATGTTTTCTTCTTGGATATTCTGAACGCTCTAAAGGATACAGAGTATACAATACTGAAACATTAGTTGTAGAAGAATCAATCAATATCAGATTTGATGATAAGCTTGGTCTTGAAAAGCCAAAGCAGTTTGAGAATTTTGCAGATATAGATATTGATATATCAGAAGCTGAAGAACCAAGAAGAAAAGCTCTAGAAGCTGGAAGTCTCAGAAGCAAAGGATCAGAAGATCAAGTTGCTTCATCTTTAGAGAATCTCATAATTTCTGAAGAGCCAACAGTCAGAAGATCTTCTAGACTCACCTCAGCTCATTCGAAAGATGTGATCCTTGGAAAGAAAGATGATCCTATTAGAACTAGATCATTTCTAAAGAATAATAATTAGAAGCAGTGATCAGAATCAGAAGATGAAAAGTTCTTCTCAGTACAACACAGCTGTCATCAAGTGTATTCTGAGTGTGAACACGTGTCTGTACAGTTGGTAAAAGCGTGAGTGAATCTGATGGGACGCCGCCCTAGGTAACTGTGTTAAATCATTTCATTTACCACGATCTCTCACCTAACGTCACTCATCATTTAATGCAATTGATTTCATTTGATTCTGTAACTGTTCATTCTCAAAATTTTATTGCATTCTTTTTCAAATCCGTCTCTATAAATACATTTAAAATCATAAAGTTTATCTTTTTCGCTCCCATTCTCTCTTTCTTCTTGCATGCATTTTTGCAACCTTTGTGGTCTTTTCTCAAACCCTAAGCGCAAACCCAGAAATAGTTTTTGCAATCTCTGTACTGTTTCAATGGCTGCTTCATCGTCTCACAATGTTGGCTCATCTGTTCCTCTCCATCTTCAAGAAGAAGATAAAACAAATTGTTCCGGTTATCGCCTGCTCTATTCCCAAAAAGGATTTGGAAGTTATCTGTGAACTCGTGGTAGACTTTGATAGTCTCGAAGAACATGATTTTCGCCTTAAAGAAGATATCATCTTTCAAGGATGGACCTCTTTATTTGCTGAGTTCTGTGGACCGGTTTACCCAGATCTTGTAAAGGAATTTTGGGTGCATGTTGTGGTTGCTCCTAAATCTATTTTGTCCTTTGTCCATGGGAAGTTTGTGGTTGTTACTGAAAACATCCTGAGAATGATGTTCGATCTAAGAAACCCTGAAGGTGCTTATAAAATTGATCAAGGGGCTGACTGGGAAGAGGTTTTGACTACTCTTTATACAGACGTAAACGAAACAAGTCGTGTCAAGGACATGAGGGATCTTTACAAAATCTGGACCAAGATTCTTCTGGGGTGTTTCTATCACAGGAAAGCAACCCATTCTGCAGATTTTGTAAACAATGAGCAAAAATACATTCTGTATTGCATTGCCACTCAGAAGAAGGTTGATGTTATCTACATAATCTTCAACCACATGTGGAATGCTGTGAGGGATTCAGGAAATGCCTTCAGAACAAAGAAGTGTACCATTATTCCTTTTGGAAGAATCATTACAAACCTTCTGGTTCATTCCAAGATTGTTGAGAACTTGGAAGCTGAAGGGATCATCAAAGATCTTGCTGTTAATACTAGAAGTTGCTTGAATGCTCTCACCTTGAGAAAGATGAGTGTTATTGATGCTATCAGACAAACCCCTCAACCTCTTCCTGGAGCAAGAAGCATAAGAGATCCTATTCTTGCTGACTTTGAATCCTTCTTCAGAAGTGAGCTTCCAGAAGTCAGAACTAGATATCTGAATTCACTCAAGGAAGAAAAAGAAGAAAAAGTAAAAGTAAAAGGTGCTCCTGCTAAAGGAGGTCGGAAGAAAGCTTCTACTTCTAGGCCTGCTGCTTCAGAAGATGTTTTAGAAGCTGCTCCTGAAGCTGCTGTGAAGAAGGAAAGAAGGACTAAGAGAAAATTTGATCATCCTTCTGATAACCAGGAGAAGGTAGTCCAGAGTGTAGCTGCTGCTACTACTGTTGAGAAAGCCGTTCAAAAAGAAGTTGTTGCTAAAGGAGTTCAGGTTACTTCAGTTGCAAATAAGAAGAATGAGAAGGAGACTGCTGAGAAGAAGAAGAAGAGAAAGCCTTCTAACAAAAATGTGGAAACGGAAAAAGCTGTTGAGAAGAAGAAGGCAAGAAAAAGAAAACTGATAATTGATGCCTCAGATGAAGATGAGGATGTTCAAGAAGCTGTGAATCAGCAAGCAGAAGCTGTGAATCAGCAAGAAGAAATCTTTCAAGGACCAACAACTCAAGAAGTTGAAGGTCAGAAGGTTGTTGATAGTGAGAAGGAGACTCTGGAATCTGCCAGAAGAAAAGAAATCTCTCTTGGGAAGGCAAAGGTTGTGGAAGAGCAGAAGAGTAAGAAGCGGAGAAAGCTTGAGGCTGTGTTTGAAGCAGTTCAGAAGCTATCCAAAGGTATTCATCTCTCTGAACCTGATTCTGTTCCTGCTTTACGTTCAGAAGTTGCACCAATAACTGTTGCTCAAACCCCTGAACCAGTAAATCAACCACAAAAAGCCCCATCAAAATCACCCATAAACATTCATGTTCTCACACCTTCTTCTTCTCCTGTAACCAAAACTCTTACTCCTCCTCACTCTCCCATAACAAATGTTCCCATTCCTTCATCTCCACCCACAAACAACCTTGCTTCTGACCAGGCCCTTGAAACCCCTGTTCTTGATATACAACCCCTTCAAACTCTTTTTCCACCTCACACAAATATATCCACTTCTCAACCACCACCTCATGCAAACTATGAAACCATTCCTTCCACCTCTCAAATCAATCCCTCTGTATCTGATCTTCCAGATTCTGCATCACATGAGCAATTGCTCCGTGACTGCAATTACACTCCCAAGCCTCGTCCTAAAGCTGAACTGGTAGTGTTAGATTCTGAGAATGAAGCAGAATCATCTTTTCGGTTGGATAGAGAGCCTCAACCCTATTCTGTCCCTAAACCAGATTCTCCCATAACCAAAATCAAATCCCGCCGAGCATATCCTATTGGTGTAATTTTTGAAATGGTAAAGAGGAATCTCAGAAGAGTCTTTGATACTCTCAGAATTGTTGAACATGTTGGCTTAAATGATGTTGCTATGCGAAAATTCTGGAGAATCTTCCGAAGAAAAGCAGATCCTTATTTTGAAGAACTTCAGGAAATTTGTGTAGAACTTGCTCCACGACCTTATGGAATTTTGAGAAACTATGAAGACTTCTGGTTCAGTCGTCTTGGTGGGAGACATTGTTTTGAAGAGAAGGAATTCATTGATGAACTTTAAGAGGCAAGAATTGCTGCGGAAATGGAAGCTAATCCTTGCAAGGACATTGTGGTCTGGAGACCTAAGTATCCAGTTCTGACTGGAGACTTCAAGTCCTTGTTTGACTTTCTGAGGGAAAATCCTTCTAAGGAACACCCTGATATAGTCATCCCAGAAGTTGCTGATCCTACAGAAGTTGAAGGTCCTTCTGCCCCAAGGAATCTAGCTGCCATTCTGTCATACCCCAATTTTTGACCTAAGATACCACCTCATATCACTTGTATATACATCATTTGCATCTCTAACAAACTGGATAGCTTGTGTTTGCCACTTGTGACTCAGCAGGGTTTAATCAAGAAATCACTCATCAGTACAAGTAACAATCAATTAGGGTTTTGTTCTCCCTTCATCTCAAAGGAACTATCTTCATCAGCAATCAACAATTGGTCCTCAAAGGTTCATTTCAACAAGCTCAAAGGCTCTGAATCAACCAGATTAGGGTTTTGACTGAAGATAGCATACTCATGACTTTTGCTCAGGATTTGACCTAATGACTTGGGACATGACCTCAAGACCCCAAGTACATCATTTTGACCTAATCTATTGGCTCAAGACATCTCCTACACAAGGATTGATCAACAGTGAAATTTCAAATCATCAGATTAGGGTTTTGAACTATTAGGGACTAAAATCAGGGATCACATTTGGGAAACCCTAAAAACCTTCAGGGGATCACTCAAAGGTTTCAATCATCTTCAAATAATCCGTATGACAATATCCAATGGAAATTGTATCTCAATTCAAGATCCACAGTCATCAAATTCATCAGGTCGACAATTAGGGTTTTTGACCTAATTCACCTGAATAACTGACTTTTTAGTCAGAACATGGTGCCACAACTTAAACCATGGTTCAAGGTCCTCCAATAACTCAATGTGATCCATTCATACCATTCATTTGGTGAGGATAGCTTGGTTAATTTGAAATCTCCAGAAACGCAATTCGTCTAAAAAAGTCAACTGTACAAGATCAGCATTGACTTTTTGGAAATTTTGGTCAACCATGACTTTTGAAGTTTTAAATCATCAATATATGATATATGAAGTCACTTTATCAAGGAAAATCAAGAAAATCAATCAAGAATCAAAAAGTCAAAAGTTTGACTTTCATACTTAGAAAATTTTCTAAGTGTTTTTCAATGGTTTTTTCCAAACTTTGGAAGGGAATAACTCAAAATTTCACCTACAAAGTGAAAAAAACTTCCAACATGAAGGTTGTAGATTTTGATCCAATGAACAACTTTGTCACATAATTTTTTTTTCCAAAAGATCAACCATTTAAGAGATATGGAGCTTCAAAGTTGGTATCTTTTGAAAAATGCACTTAAAATCTCATTTTCTTCAAAGTTTATGGATCTTTTTACCCATTTCCTTAAAGGTCTTGAAGAAACTTTCAACTAGGGTTTTGAAGTACATAACATGAGCTTTCCAAAATTTCCAAAAGCATGAAAAAATATGGAGCATAGCTATGGTTTTGAATTTTGCCATTAGTGATCATTTCACTTGAAATTTCAAGTCATTTTGCCAAAGTTTTGAACCATTCTACCAAATGATGCAAGGAATGATACACCAATGCAATAATTGAGAGATATTTTCTGATTTGAGATCAGAATGGAATTGGAAGATTAATCATGGTTAAGTCATTTTAACCATTTGCATTTAATGTGAAAGATTCCATTTTATCTCCAAATGCCAAATCACCATTCTTTGATCAACTTGCAAGGCTTTGTATTCAGAAAACTTGGCCTATAAATAGAGGTCATTTCCACTCTCAAAATCACACCAAAACCTCATAATCATAGGTTTTCTTCTTCTTTCTTGAATTGCAAGTTTCATAGTTTTCAAAGAGGTAGAAATCTCAACCTCTAAACCATTGAAGTTCTGAGCAAAATGGTGGTTCCAACAGCTCATAAACATCATATAGGATGTGTTTGATCCACTCATACACCCCAAAAACACCTAGAACTCAGAATCACTACCTCACTTCCCAAATATGCATAACACTAGCCTTATCATGCCAAATTCAACTCAAGCTCATTTCTGTCCAAGCTAATCATCCAAACACATTCCATATACCATATATGAACTATCCCAATCATCATCCATGATCTGTAACACCAGAATCATCAAATTCGATTCACACTCCAAGTAACTGCAGATCGGATTCCATGGCCTCACTCAGGTGAATTCAGATCACTCAAAGCCTTCAAACATGTTCCCTAAGGTCCATTGAAGCTGTCCAGATCGAGCAACAACGTCTGTAACATCTCCAGGCAAGAATTCAATTTCCAGTTTTGCAAACTTTCGAGGTAAGCCTTATGAACTTCGAACTCAATGAATCATGCATCATAAATGAAATATTGCTTTGCCATCTTGTTTCTGCACTATCACTGATCATTAACCCTCAATCAATTTCATAATTCATCAATCATACATGATTTCATGATCAATCTCAGAATTAGGGTTCTTCGTGTTCATCAGAGAATTAATGGTCTTAGAGCAAAAATAAATGAAATTAAATGGCCCCATCGTGTTCCTTGTGAAAAATCGAGCAAGATAGGCTATTCACTTAATCCAAATAATTCAGTTTTGAGAATTTTCAAATTCAAATTGGGGTTGTGTTCTTGGCGCGCTTTTTGTTCATAAATTTTGAATTTTGGTTGGAAAATTTTGAGAGTGAGGGCGTGGGTTCAAACCCTTGTGAAGACAAAACCTTTTTTTTAAACACTTATTTTCTTCATTTTTCTTTACAACTTTAACCAATTAATTAACCAATCAAATTAATTCATTTTCACTTCATTTTTTGTACACCCTTTATTTAATATATATATTTTATGAATATCCAAAAAAATCACAAAAATAATATTTATTTGATATATTTTTATTAAATTTAAAATGACATGTTTTTAAGTGTTTTTTGATACTTTAAATGTTGTTTTTTATTTGACTTTTTTTAACCTAATCACTTGTGAATATTTTGCGATCAAACCCTAATCATTTAGGTATTAATTAAGTATAATCTTTGTTTTTATCTTAATTAAGTTGATTTCTTTCAAATTTCAAACCGTTTTAAAACAAACGATCACAGTTTTTTTAAACAAATAAACCTTTTCTTTTTGGTTTTCTTTTCAGAAACTCTTGATTAAATCTTTTTGATTGATCAAGTCATTTTCAAAACTCATTGGGCCTCTTGAATATTAAAGAGTGTAAGTCCCAAACCCCTTTTGTACATTTTTTTTTTGTAAAAAGTAGTTAATCAAAAAATAAGTTTTAAAACTATTTTCTTTGGTTTTCTTTTCAAATGGGCCTCCATATAGGTGTAAGCCCCATTCCTTGTGCACATATCCATCAACCATGTTTTATAAAATAAAACATGGGCCTCCACATAGGTATAAGTCTCATTCCCTTACATGAAATTGGGTATTTCATTGTACATACACCTTTTTGTACATACCTCGATCAATTTGATTTTTAACCTTGAATAACAAATCAAAAATGAAGGTTTTCTTTAAATCTTCCCAAAAATACCATGGGCCTCCATGTAGGTATAAGTCCCAACCTCCCTTGTAAATACTTGTTTACATAGCTTTTGAATAAACTCAACGGGCCTCTCCCCGAGTATAAGTCCCGAGCCCCGTGTATACAAACGGATCATCCTTACAGGTATAATACCTTTATAAACTCCATTGTATACACACACCTTGACATATGTATGTAATTGTTCATACTTGTTCATGTTTGCCCATGTTTGTTCATACTTGTTCATGTGTTTGTTCATGTTATATATACTTGTTCAACTTAGTACAACACTAGGTTCCCCATAGCCTCCTATTGGGCTTCGTGCAAAGAATCTCCCTAGTTTAGGTCAGGACATAGAGTATGGTTTCCCGGTGAAATCGCTCTAAGAGCTCAAACCAACTATACCACGCCTCCTCTTGGGCTTTGTACAAATGAGTTGTCCCTCCCATAGCCTCCTCTTGGGCTTACAATGCAAGGACCCTCGATTGTCCCTCCCATAGCCTCCTCTTGGGCTTACAATGCAAGGACCCTCGAATAGCCTCCTCTTGGGCTTCGTACAAGGACCCACGGGCTTCTTAAAAGCATCCCCAATATCCAAATCAAATACCTTAGGAGATTAGACATTTATCATCTCTATGATAGGAGTATCTCTTCTATATCATCACAAACAATTAATCAAACTTTTTTGCCACAAGGCTGGCTAATCAATCAAACCTTTTGCCACCAGGCTGGCTGATTAATCAAAGTTTTTGCCACAAGGCTGGCTTCGTCGAAACTTTTGCGACAAGGCTGGCTGATTAATCAAAACTTTTTGTCACAAGGCTGACTTATCAAAAGTTTTTGCTATAAGGCTGGCTAATCAAACTTGTTTTTGCCACAAGGCTGGCTAAACAAAAACATCTTTATCATTCTAAGAACCATAAGTGGCACAGCCCAGGTCTTATATTGAAAAGATTTCGAACAAAAATCAAACAGATGTATGTGATGATATAGATTAGATACATCGAGCATTAAGATGACATTTGTCTCTTATCCTTTGCTTCCACTAGCATAAGTGGGAACTACGATTGCTCTGACTTTCTCAACATCCCTTTGAGAATACGTAGGCACAAGGTCGTATCCTTGGCGAGCAAAACTTCTCCCTCAAACCACTCAAACCTTAGCACCCGTAGACTCCGAGCTACAGATGCTCTGATTCCCTCTAAGGGATATGTATGCAGAGGATTGCGATGATCTTTGCGAGCATAATCAAACAAACACCTTAGGTCCCACCTATTTCACAAGAACCCCCACCATAACATAGAATGAAACAAACATAACAAAGAAACCTATAGAGTTCTATAGATACGTTGGGTGCTAATACCTTCCCTTCGTGTAACCAAACCTCTTACCCGGAATCTCTCCCCCACTTTTGCATTGCTTTTAGTTTTGTGCTTTGCATTTATTTTAAGGTTATTGCAACTTTTTTCCTTTTCCTGTTTTGGAAACAATAAAAATTTTGGTCGTGACAAAAACAAAAGAAAAATCATTTTCCTGAGCACTCGAGCCCAAAGAAGGCATCAGGTGTCTCACCCCGAAAAGATCGATTTTTCCCCGCGACAGAAAAATGGCGACTTCACTGGGGACAAAACTTTTTATTGTTTCCAAAGAAAGGGTTAATTCTAATTGTTATGTTTTCATTTCATGTGTGGTTCTTTGGTTCTGTTACTTGTGTGATTCTATTACAAGTGATACATTATGGACAAATCCTTACCCGGATTAAGTACACATAAGAATTAGGTGGAGGGTATAATCATGTATGGAATACAAGGAGTTCAATCCTTAAAAAGGTGGCATGAGAATCCTTCTGCTCAGTGGAGGTTCCTTGTTGGTAGTATATGTTTAGCAAGTTCAATTGCGAAGACATTATTGCTTTCATTGAACTGTAGAAGCTGAGTTGGTTATAGAACCCATAACCCATCTTGGCCTTATTAGGTTGTGGCGCAGAAACTATTCAGGTGAAGACTTGGATTAGTTGTCATGCGGAGAGCCACACTCAGACGAGTTTTTCTTGAGAATATTGCTAGCTCACAAGTTCAATTGTGCAAGCCGATAATATCCGAAAGAAAAATGTAGACTCTGACGTATCAGTAGAACATGTTGTGTAGGTGATTAACCCCTAGTACTATCCCATGTTTGGTTCTCTGACCTAATGCTCGTGACGCTGGACCATTGAACCTATGTGTACCATGTTTGTATTACCATGTTTGTAGAACCATGTTTGCACTACCGTGTTTGCATTATCATGTTTGCCTTACCATGTTTGTATATTTGGCATTCATGCATCCATGCATTCATACATTCATTGAAAATCCATCTTTTAAAAAAAAAACACATGATTTTTTCCAAAAATTTAGAGAGTTTTCTTTGCAAACATTATAGGATTAAGTTATGGAGTGGGTAAAGAGGCATACCAAGAAGTACGGTTTCAAAGCGCCTAATGTGGAAAGACTGAAAGAGTTAGCATCTTTTGTACAAGATCCTTCTGATTTTAGGAAAAGCCATGGAAAGCTTTTGCCTGTCTTGAACACTCATGTTGATGAAGGACTTCTCAAAACTCTGGTTCAGTTCTATGATCCCGTCTACCAGTGTTTCACCTTTCCAGACTACCAGTTAGCACCAACCTTGGAAGAATATGCCAATCTTTTGAGTATTCCTGTGTCTGACAAAATACCTTTCAATGGTTTGGAAGCCATTCCTAAGTCACAAGTCATTGCAGCAAGTATCCACTTGAAGAAATCTGAAGTAGAGAGTAATTGGACTACCAAAGGAAACCTTCCGGGTTTGACTTCGCAGTTTCTAATAAAGAAAGCCTTTGATTTCATCGAAACTGGTAGCATGATAGCTTTTGAAGCTGTATTAGCCTTGCTCATATATGGGTTGGTTCTGTTTCCCAACGTCAACGATTTTGTTGATATCAACGCCATAAAGATCTTTCTGATTGGAAATCCTGTTCTGACTTTGCTGGGTGACATGTATTTCTCTATTCATCATAGGAATCGCAAAGGCGGTGGAATCATTGTATGTTGTGCACCTCTTTTGTTCAAATGGATTGTTTCACACTTACCTAAATCTCCTATTTTCACGAAAAACCGGGAAGGATTGCGTTGGCCTCGAAGACTTATGTCCCTTACTAATAATGATATCCATTGGTATACTCTGGCTCGCTGCGGTACAGAAACCATTGATAGTTGTGGAGAGTTCGCCAACGTACCCCTCATTGGTACACAAGGAGGAATTAACTACAATCCGGTCCTAAACCCATTGGTCTCGCAGTGGAATTTTACTTCTACCAAGAAGGGGAGGATCCTCAAGGGTTGAAGACAAGAATGGTAAAAGCTTGGTACGACGTCCGAAGAAAAGAAAAAGGTGGGATAAGGAACTGCATTGCTACAGACGCCTATACCTGTTGGGTGAAGAAAAGAGCAAGGGAGTTTCAAATGCCTTATGATTATGAAAAACGCATGTTCCCTATGGTATCTCAACTACCCAATATTCCCATTGACACTGTGGAAGAATACCAAGAGACTTTGGCTAAGATGAGGTTAGAAAAAGACGCTTGGGAAGAAAAGTTTCGTAAAACTAATGTGGAAAACAGAAAGTTGAAGAAAAGGGTGAAAGATCACGAAGAAACTCTCTATTATCAAGATGGATGGCTCATGAGTAAAGATGAGAAAATTCATCGAAAAGACGCCGCAATCAGGAGGTACATCAAAGAAAGCAAGAGAAATCTTGAAGGTTCAACAAGCAACGCTCCGATGCCTGATGATTGGAAGAATGTTGTTGACAAACTGAGGACCGAAAAGGCCGAGTTGAAAGCTTATTATGGGAAAGAAATCATGAAGCTCAAGCTGCATAACGCATTTGGTTCTTCGTCCGATGAAGATGTTTAGGATTTGTTTAGCTTTTTATTTATCATTTGCTTATGTAAGGAGCTACGCTCCAATGTTGTAACATTTCCCATTATTTCAATAAAATAATAGTTTGTGTTCAGATGTTTGCAAGGAAATAATCTTTTAAATGTTTGGAAAAATCATAAACTTCTTTTTGCATACATCATTCTGCATATCGAGTCTGTTGTATAGAGTCTCATCTTTTGGATCTTTCTGCAATAAATCGTCAAGCTGTCGCGTCTCAAAGTTTCTCGACCGCGCTCGCAATCAGATCACAGATACAATACTCGTTCGAGCAAAAAAAGAGTGATGGAAAACTTGGACCAAGAGAATATTGAGCTTCGTGGTATAGTGACCACCCTTCAAGAAAAGTTAGAAAGTCTCACTACTCTGGTTGACTCCTTAATGGCCGCACAGAATCAGCAGGCACCACCCAACAGTCAAGCAACAGTGACGTCTGAAGTCACTACTCCAGTCTCTACAGTTGCATTCAGCATTCCATCTTTCTCCATGCCAGAAGGTTGGGGCATGCCTTTCAGCTTTGGTGCAGGTTTCCGCCATAATTTCTCTAGGGTTCAAACAACCACAACTGAAGCGCCTGCTACACAAGGTTCAGTGTTCACTCCACATCAGGGGGTAACTTTTTCCCAAATCACTATGGCACTCTCTCAACCCACTATGACAGTTTCGACCCCTACGGTTCACACAGTTCCTTATGGTGGCAATGAGATTTACCATGATCAAGATGATAGTACAAATCAGCGTAACCTTATGGAAGATCTCCAAGAACAGTTTAACAAGATTCAGCTAGAAGTCAAGGCTATTCGTGGGAAAGATTTGTTTTGAAAGAATGCCCAGGAGCTATGTTTGGTTCCCAGTGTACAAATACCAGCTAAATTCAAGGTCCCTGACTTTGAGAAGTACAAAGGTAGTTCTTGTCCACAAAGCCATCTTATAATGTATGCTAGGAAGATGTCTACCTATGCAGATAATCATCAGTTGCTCATCCATTACTTTGAAGACAGTTTGACTGGTGCCGCACTGAAGTGGTACACAGGATTGGATAGCACCAACATTCGAACATTCAATGACCTAGGCGAGGCCTTTGTCCGACAATACAAATATAACTCGAATATGGCTCCAGACAGAGATCAGCTCCGATCCATGGCTCAGAGAGATCATGAAGCTTTCAAAGAATATGCCCAACGATGGAGAGAAACTGCTGCTCAGATTAATCCACCGTTAAAAGAGAAAGAGATGACAAAGATCTTCTTGAATACTCTTGGCCCGTTTTATTATGAACGCATGATTGCTAGTGCTCCAAGTGATTTCACCGAAATGGTAAATATGGGAATGCGTCTAGAAGAAGGAGTCTGAACTGGACGTCTAACTAAAGAAGGTGGATCTTCAAGCGGAACCAAAAAGTTTGGAAGTGGTTTCCAAAAGAAGAAAGAAAAAAGTGTTGACATGGTGTCCCAAGGAAAGCCAAGAGGAAACGTCAATCGTCAACAACAAATTGCTGCTATCGCGCCAGTCATTAACACAGTACCAAATCCGAGATTTACCCTGCAGTTTCAACAATAACAGCCTCGACAACAGACTCAACAGTTTAACAATAATCAGAATCATGTGCAAAGAGCTCCACAGTTCGATCCGATTCCAATGACCTACATAGAATTGTACCGTGCCTTGATTGGAAGAGGTCTTGTTCAAACTAAAGCACCACCACCAGTACCTGAGAAACTCCCATGGTGGTACAAAGCTGAGGTCTCATGCCCTTATCATCAAGGAGCACCTGGCCATGATCTTCAGCATTGCATAGCTTTAAAATATGAAGTTCAGAGGTTGGTTAGATCTAATCTCCTCTCTTTCAGAAATTTGAATCCAAATGTGCAAGCAAATCCGCTGCCCAATCATGGAGGGCAAGTTGTAAACATGGTGTATGGATGTCCTGGTCCATACCAAATTTATAATATCAATTTCTCAAGAGAAGATTTGGTACAATTGCACGCCACTCTCTATCAAGGACAGAACTTTCGTCAGCATCATTACGGTTCCTGTAGCATATGTTGTGTAGATCCTCATGGATGTTCGATTGTAAGAAGAGATCTTCAAGTTTTGCTAGATAATGGTACTATTCAGATCTACAGAAATAGGAATGAAGATGAAGTTAACATGATAGGATGTTATTCGCATGAGCTTTTAGTCTCAGATATCAACTCGGAAATGCCTAAAGTTAACATCATCGTTCCTCATTTCAACATGCCCGAGCGCATAGAAGTTACCTACAACAAGCCAAAGGTTCTTATTGCTCCTTTGATCATTTGTCTACCTGGACCTGTTCCTTATGACTCTGACAAGGTAGTTCCCTACAACTACAATGCAACAATGATAAAGAATGGACAAGAAGTTCCTTTACCAACTCTTTCATCTGTTGTAAACATCGCTGATGTAAGTCGAGTAACAAGAAGTGGACGTGTGTATACTCCACTACCTCCAAAGCAGCCTGTTGCTCTTGCAACCAGACAAAATCCTATCAATACACCAGTGGGGAATCCTGAGGAAACTCCTGTCAATAATACAAACACTGATGTTGGTCAATCCAGTGGAACCAATGTCAATCCGGACTTTGATGAAATTTTGAAGCTTATCAAAAGAAGTGAATACAAGATTGTGGATCGGCTTATGCAGACTCCTTCAAAGATCTCAATACTTTCATTGCTTTTAAACTCTGAAGCCCACAGAGAAGCCCTGATGAGAGTCTTGGATCAAGCTTTTAAAGATCATGATGTGACTGTTGATCATTTTGATGGGATAATAGCCAACATAACAGCTTGCAACAATTTAAGCTTCTGTGATGAAGAACTCCCCGAGGAGGGCAGAAATCACAATCTTGCTCTACACATTTCTATGAACTGTCAGTCAGATTCTTTGTCTAATGTGTTAGTAGACACCGGATCTTCCTTAAATGTGATGCCGAAGACGACTCTTGCTCGTTTATCTTACCAAGGAATGCCTATGAAGTTCAGTGGTGTAGTGGTAAAAGCATTTGATGGATCGCGAAAATCTGTTATTGGCGAAGTCATCCTTCCCATGACAATTGGTCCACATACATTTCAAATCACCTTCCAGGTCATGGACATTCAAGCTGCTTATAGATGTTTGTTAGGACGACCGTGGATTCATGAAGCAGGGGCAGTAACTTCTACGCTCCATCAAAAGTTAAAATTTGTAACAAATGGAAAATTGGTAACAATAAGTGGGGAACAAGCCTTGATGGTGAGCCATTTATCCACTTTCTCTTTCATTAGTGCTGATAATGTGGAAGGAACGCAATTCCAAGGTCTCTCTTTAGAAGACGAATCTTCCAAAAAGAAAGCATCAATTTCTTCTTACAAAGAGGCAGTAAAAGTAGTGAAAGAAGGAACTACCACTGGCTGGGGGCAAGTTGTGATCCCTACCAAGAATGAAACCAGAGCAGGACTCGGATGTTCACCAACGTTCTCAAACTGCACCAAGAAGGATGAAACCGTTCGTCCGATCAAAGAAACATTCATTAGTGGAGGATTCCTTAACCCAATTCCTCAAGAGGTTAATGTCCTTATCGAAGAATGCATCGAAGAAGGTCTACCTGATCCTGAAGAAGAATGGAAATGTTATCTCAATGACTCGGGATATATATCTCAGGAAGAACCATATGCACCGTTCTATCCTCCTTCAGAGAAATCCAAAGGAAACAAAACTGAGCCTGTTCCTGCAGAAATCAGGGACACCTTGGGACAACCAAGTGGCAAATATGATTATATGGTGAAATATACTACACCTGAAACTTCAAAGATTGCGATTGAAGATATCCAACAAACTGGATGGGGAGATTCCTTTGAATCTAATAGTCAACCAGAGGAGGTTTATCAGCCCTCTCAATTTTCTCAGCAGCCTGAAATTACTGAAAATTTCGGCTTCAACACATCTACCAAGATTTATAATCCTGAAGATGGTTATTATCACATAAACTCCATTTTTGAAGATGAAGGGGAAAATGGCCCCGCAATTGACTCGGAAAGTGTCTCTGACAATGAGTCTCTTCATCCTGAAGACTGGGAAATACATCCTGAAAATTCTGAAGATTGTGACTCATCATATGCTCTTCAAGAAGTAGAAGAAGACCGTTTCAACTTCACAAAGAACAAAGGTGACAAACCAGGACCTTCAAATCCTGCTCGACCAGCGGTCAATGTCAATACTGAAGATAATGCTGAGGAGAATTTTCCTGAATACATAATACACAGAGGAGTTCGTTGCTACTGGAAAGCTGTCAACATTCCGAATGTTGTTCGCCGGTCAAAGTAATCACCTCGCTGTTATTTTGACCTCCTGCCTGGCCCAAAGCAGAGAGATGTTTTATAGGGCTTTGCTTTTTGTTTTGCCCGAATAAGTTTGTGTATAGGGCTTTGTTTTTAAAATTTTCCCTCTTTGTCCTGCCCAAGACAAATGAGTTTGTGTTTAGGGCTTTGTTTCAAAAATGAATCATAAATAAAGTGTCATTTTGAATTCCCTACATTATATGTTTTATTTTTTTCTTTTTTCTGGAAATGGTAATCCTAAAAAACCCAAAAAAAAAACTTTTTCAATAATCAGCATACACTATTGCATTCACAGTTTTTTCTGAAACAAACATAAATCATATGTGCAGATTAACTATTAATAAACCCATTGAATGCAATAACCCTATGCCCTCTCCCAACTTTGAGTTTCATGTGTTCAAAGCCGAAGAAGAGGAAGAAGAGGAGATCCCGGACGAGATCTCTCGATTACTTAAGCACGAGGAAAGAGCCATTCTGCCTCACAAAGAGCCTTTAGAAAAGATCAACTTGGGTTCTGAAGAAGACAAAAAAGAAGTGACCATTGGATCACTGCTTGATACTGATATCAAGAGCAAGTTGATAAATCTTCTCAAAGAATATGTTGACGTGTTTGCTTGGTCCTACCAAGACATGCCTGGGTTGGATACCAATATTGTTCAGCATTACTTACTATTGAAGCCAGAATGTCCGCCAGTTAAGCAGAAATTGCAAAGGACTCACCCTGATATGGCTAACAAGATCAAAGTGGAAGTTCAAAAACAACTTGACGCAGGTTTTCTAGTCACCTCCGAATATCCTCAAGTGTTGGCCAACATAGTGCCAGTTCCGAAGAAAGATGGAAAAGTCAGAATGTGTGTTGACTACCGTGACTTGAACAAGGCCAGTCCAAAAGATGACTTTCCATTACCACATATCGACATGCTGGTTGATAACACCGCTAAGTTCAACATCTTTTCCTTCATGGACGGGTTCTCCGGTTATAATCAGATCAAGATGGCTCCTGAAGACATGGAGAAGACATCTTTCATCACCCCATGGGGTACATTTTGCTACAAAGTGATGCCATTTGGATTAAAGAATGCAGGCGCAACTTACCAAAGGGCAATGACTACTCTCTTTCATGACATGATGCATAAAGAAATTGAAGTTTATATGGACGACATGATATCCAAGTCCAGCATAGAAGAAGAACATATTGAATACCTTTTGAAGTTGTTTCAACGACTAAGGAAATATCAGCTTCGCTTGAATCCTAACAAATGTACTTTTGGGGTTAGATCTGGAAAACTCTTGGGTTTCATTGTCAGCCAAAGAGGTATTGAAGTAGATCCCAACAAAGTCAGAGCTATTCAAGAGATGCCTGCACCAAAAACTGAAAAGCAAGTAAGAGGATTTCTCGGACGATTAAACTATATCTCCAGATTTATCTCTCAAATGACTGCTACTTGTGGGCCAATTTTCAAGCTTCTCCGCAAAGATCAAGGGGTTGTATGGACTGAAGATTGCCAGAAAGCGTTCGACAGTATCAAAGCGTACCTGTTAGAACCACCAATATTGATTCCTCCTGTTGAAGGAAGACCATTAATCATGTACCTTACTATGTTGGAAGAATCTATGGGTTGTTTGCTTGGACAGTAGGATGAAACCGGTAAGAAGGAGCATGCCATCTATTACTTGAGTAAGAAATTCACAGATTGCGAGTCTCGTTACTCCATGCTCGAAAAAACATGTTGTGCTTTGGCTTGGGCTTCAAAACGTCTCCTCCAATACATGATCAACAATACTACTTGGTTAATCTCCAAAATGGATCCAATCAAGTATGTCTTTGAAAAGCCTGCCTTAACAGGAAGAATTGTCCGATGGCAAATGCTGTTATCCGCGTATGACATCGAGTACCGTGCCCAAAAAGCGGTTAAAGGAAGCATTCTCGCCGATCACTTGGCGCATCAACCAATTAATGAATATCAATCTCTCAAGTTTGACTTTCCTGACGAAGATGTCATGTACTTGAAGATGAAAGATCATGACGAACCATTACCAGAAGAAGGTTCGGATCCTGGATCAAGATGGGGCCTAATTTTTGATGGAGCAGTAAACGCTTTTGCCAATGGAATTGGGGCAGTCATCATCACTCCCAAGGGTACTCATATCCCGTTCTCTGCCAGATTGCTATTTGATTGCACCAACAATGTCGCGGAATATGAAGCTTGTATCATGGGTCTTGAAGAAGCCATTGACTTAAGGATCAAGATCCTCGACATATATGGAGATTCAGCCCTCGTGATCAACCAAATTAAAGACAAATGGGAAACTTACCACCCTGGCTTGATTCCTTACAGAGATTATGCAAGACGTCTGTTGACTTTCTTCAACAAGGTTGAATTGCATCATATACCTTAAGATCAGAATCGAATGGCAGATGCCTTGGCTACTCTATCTTCCATGTTCAAAGTCAGTCATTGGAATAATATGCCTAAAGTCAGAATTACACGCCTTGAAAGGCCTGCCTATGTGTTTGCAACTGAAGCAGTTATCGATGATAAACCGTGGTTCCACGACATCAAACGCTTCCTTCAAACTCAAGAGTACCCGCTTGGGGCATCAAACAAAGATAAGAAAACTCTAAGGAGGCTTTCTGGAAGTTTCTTCCTAAACAGAGGTGTAATATACAAAAGAAACTTCGACATGGTTTTGCTCAGATGCGTGGATAGACACGAAGCAGACATGTTAATGCATGAAGTGCATGAAGGATCCTTTGGAACCCATTCAAATGGGCATGCAATGTCCAAGAAGATCTTAAGAGCAGGATACTATTGGTTGACAATGGAATCTGGCTGTTATAAACACGTGAAGAGATGTCACAAGTTCCAGATCTACGCAGATAAGATCCATGTGCCACCGACTCTACTCAACGTTCTCTCATCTCCGTGGCCTTTCTCCATGTGGGGTATCAACATGATTGGAATGATCGAACCAAAAGCTTCAAACGGTCATCGTTTCATCTTAGTGGCTATTGATTACTTCACCAAATGGGTCGAAGCAGCATCTTACGCCAATGTTACAAGACAAGTGGTTGCGAGGTTTATCAAGAATAACATCATTTTCCGATATGGTGTTCCCAGCAAGATCATTACTGACAATGGTTCAAACTTGAACAACAAAATGATGAAATAATTATGTGAGGAATTCAAGATTGAGCATCATAACTCTTCTCCTTACAAACCAAAAATGAATGGCGCCGTCGAAGCCGCCAACAAGAACATTAAGAAGATCGTCCAGAAAATGGTCATCACTTACAAAGACTGGCATGAAATGCTGCCATTTTCTTTACATGGGTACCGTACTTCAGTGCGTACTTCAACAGGGGCAACCCCTTTCTCTCTAGTATACGGCATGGAAGCTGTGCTCCCCGTAGAAGTTGAGATCCCATCAATGAGAGTCCTCATGGAGACTAAGTTATCAGAGGCTGAGTGGTGTCAAAGCAGATACGATCAGTTGAACTTAATCGAAGAAAAACGTATGATTGCTCTATGCCATGGACAGTTATACCAAGCAAGGATGAAACAAGCCTTCAACAAAAAGGTTCGACCTCGTGAATTTCAAGAAGGCGACCTCGTGCTTAAAAAGATCTTGTCTTTTCAACCAGATTCTAGGGGCAAATGGTCTCCTAATTACGAAGGCCCGTATGTTGTCAAAAGAACATTTTTTGGCGGCGCCATGACTCTTGCAACCATGGATGGTGATGAACTCCCACATCCTATGAATGCTGATGCAGTCAAAAAATACTTTGTCTAAATAATAATAAATAAATAAAAAAGAAAAGACAAAAGAACAGCTCGGTAAGTTGAAAACCCGCAAAGGGCGACTTAGGCAAAAATGAGCGTCTCGGTGGGATGAAAACCTGAAATGGCGGTCCAGGCAAAAATTAGAGACAATAAACAAAAAACTTCATCCTGGTAGATTGAAAACCTGAAAGGGCAATCTAGGCAAAAATTAAGGATTTATGACAAAGTAACTACATCAGTCCGTACTTCGTCACCTGAAGAGTCTTTTTCATCAAGGGATCTCAATCAGATCATCGCCAATCTGAAGCGACAAGCACAGTTGGAACTCAAAGTTGTTAGGGAGAATAGTGGTTATTGCTTTCAATGTAGCCTTTTCCGCATAATTATCATTTCCAACTTTTGTAAATACTCCATGGAATCACGCCTTTAGCTGATTACTACCCTATTAAATAAATTTGAGCCTTGTGCCCATTTGTTTGCAATCTCTAATTTCTTTTAGCTTGCAAAATGACGCTTTAATTGTGTTATTCACTTTTGAAAAAAAAAAAGAAGAAAAAAGTTTTAAATGAATTTACTTTACTTTTTCAAAATAAAAGCGAAATTTTCCTTTGAGTTGTGAACAACAGAAGGAAACATCAACAGCTGTCTCCATAGGATGAACAAAAGGATTCTCCCTGAGAGTTGCTCTCTTCCACAAAAGAGATCATGAGACAACGATTTTCTTATCACAGGAAAGAATTCCTAAGCCAATCGCCCCTTGCGGTAGGGAAGTTCTTTTATCCCTAGTGAAGAAGTTCTTCCATCTCAATAAGAAAGATGCTTATCTTCCCCAGAGAAGTTTAAAGCATGCAGCACCATTCATCACCTGTGTTATCTACACCGTGTTGAAGAACATTTGCCGAATATCTGGTTGTATTGCGACGTTGGTCCTTCTCCAGTATATACTTCTTTGTCTGTCAGTATTGTCAGTATGCAACACTCATGACATTCATTATTCGTACATACTTACATCATTTATGCACTCTTGCATTTGTCAATATTTGCTTGTCTAGGATGTATCTGTTCCAAAAGAAGAGGTATGGGCGTGTCATCTCTCCAGTAGGTTGTCACCCATAAGCAGAAAGAACATCTTCTTTCTCCAGTTCCCCACTGAGATTATTCCTCGTGCAAGAAGGTTGCTTCAGTTTTTCCTCTCCAAAACGAAGGATAAAATCCCCGGTTGAGTTCATTCCTCATGGGTACAAAGTCTTGTTTGACCGTTTCTTTCCAATTCATTCTTGGTTAGAACCCTGTCTTTACCAAAGATTCAAATTCCGATCACCAAATAAGAGTCGTGAAAAAATAGATTATAAGCAATAGTCTCATCATCTGAGCAGCTTATGTCTCTTTCAAAAGATTTTCCTCTCTAGGAAATCAATCATGAAGACCATTTGACAATCAGGGCCTTATTACTGTTCACAAGGCTGAATAACTAGTAATTTCCCTAGCAAAGTCTCCAGGATCATTTTATCACTCGATTGATAATTGATCATATCTTCAAAACCGCTATCACGAGGCTGATAGTCGGTAACCTTTTAATTTGGTTATATTATTTAACATGTCTATCACCATGCTGATAGTCGGTAATATTAACCGAACCTTTGAAACTCTTTTTACCATGTCAAGTCTATCACCATGCTGATAGTCGGTAATACGGTTTCATACCTTTCACCTTCACATTATTAACAAGTCTATCCCTATGCTGATAGTCGGTAATGTCGATAGGTGAGCTTTTTTGACAAAGCTATCATTCCCCGGTGAAGCATACACTTGCTTTCCCGAAAAGAAGAACGAATTCTCTTTCTAAAACGGATTGAGGCATCCTTCCCAATCTCTTGTCCCCAGTGGAGTCAGTTCTTGATATCCCCCCGGTAAAGATATCCTGGCATCATTCGCAATTTTGGTATCTTAGGTCCAAAATTTGCGTCTTCTGATATTTAAGTCTCTTCCACCCTATCGAAACGAAGATTTTCAATCTTCATATCTCAGATTGAAGAAACTTAAATAGGGGCATATGCCATACCCCAATTTTTGACCTAAGATACCACCTCATATCACTTGCATATACATCATTTGCATCTCTAACAAACTGCATAGCTTGTGTTTGCCACTTGTGACTCAGCATGGTTTAATCAAGAAATCACTCATCAATACAAGTAACAATCAATTAGGGTTTTGTTCTCCCTTCATCACAAAGGAACTATCTTCACCAGCAATCAACAATTGGTCCTCAAAGGTTCATTTCAACAAGCTCAAAGGCTCTGAATCAACCAGATTAGGGTTTTGACTGAAGATAGCATACTCCTGACTTTTGCTCAGGATTTGACCTAATGACTTGGGACATGACATCAAGACCCCAAGTACATCATTTTGACCTAATCTATTGGCTCAAGACATCTCCTACACAAGGATTGATAAACAGTGAAATTTCAAATCATCAGATTAGGGTTTTGAACTATCAGGGACTAAAATCAGGGATCACATTTGGGAAACCCTAAAAAGCTCCATGGGATCACTCAAAGGTTTCAATCATCTTCAAATAATCCCTATGACAATATCCAATGGAAATTGTATCTCAATTCAAGATCCACAGTCATCAAATTCATCAGGTCGACAATTAGGGTTTTTGACCTAATTCACCTGAATAACTGACCTTTTAGTCAGAACATGGTGCCATAACTTAAACCATGGTTCAAGGTCCTCCAATAACTCAATGTGATCCATTCATACCATTCATTTGGTGAGGATAGCTTGGTTCATTTGAAATCTCAAGAAACGCGATTCGTCTGAAAAAGTCAACTGTACAAGATCACCATTGACATTTTGGAAATTTTGGTCAACCATGACTTTTGAAGTTTTAAATCATCAATATATGATATATGAAGTCACTTGATCAAGGAAAATCAAGAAAATCAATCCAGAATCAAAAAGTCAAAAGTTTGACTTTCATACTTAGAAAATTTTCTAAGTGTTTTTCAATGGTTTTTTCCAAACTTTGGAAGGGAATAACTCAAAATTTCACCTACAAACTGAAATAAACTTCCAACATGAAAGTTGTAGATTTTGATCCAATGAACAACTTTGTCACAGAATTTTTTTTTCAAAAAGATCAACCATTTAAGAGATACGGGGCTTCAAAGTTGGTATCTTTTGAAAAATGCACTTAAAATCTCATTTTCTTCAAAGTTTATGGATCTTTTTCACCCATTTCCTTAAAGGTCTTGAAGAAACTTTCAACTAGGGTTTTGAAGTACATAACATGAGCTTTCCAAAATTTCCAAGAGCATGAAAAAATATGGAGCATAGCTATGGTTTTGAATTTTGCCATTAGTGATCATTTCACTTGAAATTTCAAGTCATTTTGCCAAAGTTTTGAACCATTCTACCAAATGATGCAAGTAATGATACACCAATGCAATAATTGAGAGATATTTTCTGATTTGAGATCATATTGGAAAGAGATAAGAAGCTTGGAAGATTAACCATGGTTAAGTCATTTTAACCATTTGCATTTAATGTGAAAGATTCCATTTTATCTCCAAATGCCAAATCACCATTCTTTGATCAACTTGCAAGGCTTTGTATTCAGAAAACTTGGCCTATAAATAGAGGTCATTTCCACTCTCAAAATCACACCAAAACCTCATAATCATAGGTTTTCTTCTTCTTTCTTGAATTGCAAGTTTCATAGTTTTCAAAGAGGTAGAAATCTCAACCTCTAAACCATTGAAGTTCTGAGCAAAATGGTGGTTCCAACAACTTATAAACATCATATAGGATGTGTTTGATCCACTCATACACCCCAAAAACACCTAGAACTCAGAATCACTACCTCACTTCCCAAATATGCATAACACTAGCCTTATCATGCCAAATTCAACTCAAGCTCATTTCTGTCCAAGCTAATCATCCAAACACATTCCATATACCATATATGAACTATCCCAATCATCATCCATGATCTGTAACACCAGAATCATCAAATTCGATTCACACTCCAAGTAACTGCAGATCGGGTTCCATGGCCTCACTCAGGTGAATTCAGATCACTCAAAGCCTTCAAACATGTTCCCTAAGGTCCATTGAAGCTGTCCAGATCGAGCAACAACGTCTGTAACATCTCCAGGCAAGAATTCAATTTCCAGTTTTGCAAACTTTCGAGGTAAGCCTTATGAACTTCGAACTCAATGAATCATGCATCATAAATGAAATATTGCTTTGCCATCTTGTTTCTGCACTATCACTGATCATTAACCCTCAATCAATTTCATAATTCATCAATCATACATGATTTCATGATCAATCTCAGAATTAGGGTTCTTCGTGTTCATCAGAGAATTAATGGTCTTAGAGCAAAAATAAATGAAATTAAATGGCCCCATCGTGTTCCTTGTGAAAAATCGAGCAAGATAGGCTATTCACTTAATCCAAATAATTCAGTTTTGAGAATTTTCAAATTCAAATTGGGGTTGTGTTCTTGGCGCGCTTTTTGTTCATAAATTTTGAATTTTGGTTGGAAAATTTTGAGAGTGAGGGCGTGGGTTCAAACCCTTGTGAAGACAAAACCTTTTTTTTAAACACTTATTTTCTTCATTTTTCTTTACAACTTTAACCAATTAATTAACCAATCAAATTAATTCATTTTCACTTCATTTTTTGTACACCCTTTATTTAATATATATATTTTATGAATATCCAAAAAAATCACAAAAATAATATTTATTTGATATATTTTTATTAAATTTAAAATGACATGTTTTTAAGTGTTTTTTGATACTTTAAATGTTGTTTTTTATTTGATTTTTTTTAACCTAATCACTTGTGAATATTTAGCGATCAAACCCTAATCATTTAGGTATTAATTAAGTATAATCTTTGTTTTTATCTTAATTAAGTTGATTTCTTTCAAATTTCAAACCGTTTTAAAACAAACTATCACAGTTTTTTTAAACAAATAAACCTTTTCTTTTTGGTTTTCTTTTCAAAAACTCTTGATTAAATCTTTTTGATTGATCAAGTCATTTTCAAAACTCATTGGGCCTCTTGAATATTAAAGAGTGTAAGTCCCAAACCCCTTTTGTACATATTTTTTTTTTTTGTAAAAAATAGTTAATCAAAAAATAAGTTTTAAAACTATTTTCTTTGGTTTTCTTTTCAAATGGGCCTCCATATAGGTGTAAGCCCCATTCCTTGTGCACATATCCATCAACCATGTTTTATAAAATAAAACATGGGCCTCCACATAGGTATAAGTCCCATTCCCTTACATGAAATTGGGTATTTCATTGTACATACACCTTTTTGTACATACCTCGATCAATTTGATTTTTAACCTTGAATAACAAATCAAAAATAAAGGTTTTCTTTAAATCAACTCAACGGGCCTCTCCCTGAGTATAAGTCCCGAGCCCCGTGTATACAAACGGATCATCCTTACAGGTATATTTCCTTCATAAACTCCATTGTATACACACACCTTGACATATGTATGTAATTGTTCATACTTGTTCATGTTTGTCCATGTTTGTTCATACTTGTTCATGTGTTTGTTCATGTTATATATACTTGTTCAACTTAGAACAACACTAGGTTCCCCATAGCCTCCTATTGGGCTTCGTGCAAAGAATCTCCCTAGTTTAGGTTAGGACATAGAGTATGGTTTCCCGGTGAAATCGCTCTAAGAGCTCAAACCAACTATACCACGCCTCCTCTTGGGCTTTGTACAAATGACTTGTCCCTCCCATAGCCTCCTCTTGGGCTTACAATGCAAGGACCCTCGATTGTCCCTCCCATAGCCTCCTCTTGGGCTTACAATGCAAGGACCCTCGAATAGCCTCCTCTTGGGCTTCGTACAAGGACCCACGGGCTTCTTAAAAGCATCCCCAATATCCAAATCAAATACCCTAGGAGATTAGACATTTATCATCTCTATGATAGGAGTATCTCTTCTATATCATCACAAACAATGAATCAAACTTTTTTGCCACAAGGCTGGCTAATCAATCAAACCTTTTGCCACCAGGCTGGCTGATTAATCAAAGTTTTTGCCACAAGGATGGCTTCGTCGAAACTTTTGCCACAAGGCTGGCTGATTAATCAAAACTTTTTGTCACAAGGCTGACTTATCAAAAGTTTTTGCCACAAGGCTGGCTAATCAAACTTGTTTTTGCCACAAGGCTGGCTAAACAAAAACATCTTTATCATTCTAAGAACCATAAGTGGCACCGCCCAGGTCTTATAATGAAAAGATTTCAAACAAAAATCAAACAGATGTATGTGATGATATAGATTAGATACATCGAGCATTAAGATGACATTTGTCTCTTATCCTTTGCTTCCACTAGCATAAGTGGGAACTACGATTGCTCTGACTTTCTCAACATCCCTTTGAGAATACGTAGGCACAAGGTCGTATCCTTGGCGAGCAAAACTTCTCCCTCAAACCACTCAAACCTTAGCACCCGTAGACTCCGAGCTACAGATGCTCTGATTCCCTCTAAGGGATATGTATGCAGAGGATCGTGATGATCTTTGCGAGCATAATCAAACAAACACCTTAGGTCCCACCTATTTCACAAGAACCCCCACCATAACATAGAATGAAACAAACATAACAAAGAAACCTATAGAGTACTATAGATACGTTGGGTGCTAATACCTTCCCTTCGTGTAACCAACCCTCTTACCCGGAATCTCTCCCTCACTTTTGCATTGCTTTTAGTTTTGTGCTTTGCATTTCTTTTAAGGTTATTGCAACGTTTTTCCTTTTCCTGCTTTGGAAATAATAAATAGTTTGGTCGTGACAAAAACAAAAGAAAAATCATTTTCCTGAGCACTCGAGCCCAAAGAAGGCACCATGTGTCTCACCCCAAAAAGATCGATTTTTCCCCGCGACACATTCTTCAAGCTCTTGAGAATGGAGATTCTGATCTGCCTGCTGCAGAATATGATGGAGATGCTTCAATGGAAGAAGCTGATGCTGAAGATCATCCTGTTGGAGACATTCCTGCTGAGGAACATCAAGTTGATGATCTGACTATGGAAGCTGCGGTTGTGAATGCTGTCCCTCTGGACAGAAGCTGTGAAGCTTCTTCTGGTGAACCCTCTCTTCTGGAGAAGACTCTAGAGGTTATTTAGAAGAATCATACTGAGCTAGCTTCTCGTATGGACAATCAGGATATAATCAATGCTGAGTTCCGTACTTTCATGGAGAGACAGGCTGAGAGCAATGTTGGGATTCATGACATGCTGGCCAAGATTATGTCTAAGCTAGGGTCATCTTAGTCCTTGTGTCTTAGTTGGTTTCTCTTTGTTTCTTGCATCTGTCTTCTATGCATCCTCCTTGTATTTTGTGATAATTCTCTTTTGCTAATCAATGAAAATTATCTTTCTTTCTCTGATATTGTCTGTTTTTCATCTGAATCTTTTATGTTTTTTGATGTTATAACAAAAAGGGGGAGAAATGTGATAAATGATCTAATTTATTTTATCAGTTGCTGGGAGAAAGTCTCCACATTTCTAACAGAACTTGCAAGTTCTATGTCTTTGAGTGTTTTGCGGGAATTGAAGATATTCTTAAAAGCTCAACATGAGAAGCAAAGACATGGGGAGCAGCAATTCTGTATGGAAACAAGCTCATGGAAATTGAAGCAAGCTGAGTGCTGTAAAGCTTCAAGAATCAGAAGCAAGAAGGAATAATATTTTGATATTCTGATGATAGAATATGCTCTAACTCATTCTTACTCCTTATATGTTCTGATGCATGTTTTTAGTTCTAAAATATGCTCTGAAACATAACCGTTATTTACTCTGATACGTATTATATGTTCTGATACATATATTATGTTCTGATTCATTCATGCTCTGACTTTTGTCATTTAGTTTGTTCTGTAACATTTCAGGATGTAGAGATGCTCTGATGATGCTCTGGTACATTCAACAATGTTCTGATACAATCTAGCATGCAATGATTCAAGAAGAAATTCAAGCTCTGAAGCTGTCCTATGGAAGCAAGAATCAGAAGCTATGAATGTTCTGAAAGAACTAAGCATATGTGATCGTCTCAACTGAAATGGAAAATACTCAGGGAAGTCCTTTATTTATAAATTTCTTCCAGTATTTATTTCAGGGGGAGATTATTCATCTCAGGGGGAGATTGTTAATCTCAAGGGGAGACATATTCACACACAATGTCTATATGCTTATGCTATAGCTGTGTAATTGTCTTTAGCCGTCTGATATTCTGATTGCAAATTCATATCATTTATGTATGTTTTTGTCATCATCAAAAAGGGGGAGATTGTTAGAACAAGATTTGTTCTGATCAATATTCTTAGTTTTGATGATAACAATGTATATGAATTTTGTATGAGATAATGTGGTACTCTAATACTACGTAATTTCCATTTCAGGAATTACATAAAGAGTATGCACAAAATCAGCGCAAGAAGCACTAACTCAGAAGGTTCAACATGTAACATCAGAACATGGTCTGGCAAGACATCAGAAGATGGTCAAGCAGAATCAGAACATGGGTCTATGGAAGCATCAGAAGAACTTGAGATCAGAAGCAGAAGCACTGAAGTTCTCATGGTATCACGCTCAGAAGCACTTCAAGGTCAGAAGACAAGAAGATGCTCTGCACCAAGCTGTTTGACTCTGATGATATTCAAACGTTGTTTACACAAACATCAGATCAGAAGCAAGTACAAGATGGCAGGCTACGCTGACTGACAAAAGGAACGTTAGAAGCTATTAAAGGCAACATCAGTAGACACGGTGAAAGCAAGGCTCGAGGTAGTTGACAAAAGAGTGAAACATTAAATGCAATGCTGTACAGATTACGCCAAGCAATAAATGCTGCCAACTGTCATCTTCTCAAGCGCCTATATATATGAAGTTCTGATGAGAAGCAATGTTACGAACTCTGAACCAACTTGCACAAACGCTGTTCAAATCAAAAGCTTTCAAACTTCATCATCAAACTCACTACATTGTTGTTGTAATATTCTAGTGAGACTAAGCTTAAACTTAAGAGAAAATCACAGTTGTGATAATAGCTTTATAAGAAGCATTGTAACTCTTAAAAGAATTTGTTTACATTAAGTTGTAAGAACTAGAGTGATCAGGTTGTTGATCAGTATACTCTAGAAAGTCTTAGAGGGTATCTAAGCAGATTGTTCCTAGAGTGATCAGGTTGTGATCAGTATACTCTAGAAGACTTAGAAGTTGTCGTAGTGGAAAACCATTGTAATCTCGTGTGATTAGTGGATTAAAACCTCAGGTGAGGTAAATCACTCCAAGGGGGTGGACTGGAGTAGTTTAGTTAACAACGAACCAGGATAAAAATCATTGTGCAAATTGTTTTTATCTTACAAGTTTTAAAGCTACACTTATTCAACCCCCCCCCCCCCCTTTCTAAGTGTTTTTATATCCTTCATTGCCTGGACGTTAGGATTAATATCTTTGAAGGATAGCATTCCGCTCTTCACTAATCTTTGAACGTCGGCCTTGAAATTGAAGCAGTTCTCAATGTTGTGACCTGGTTCCCCTTGATGATAGGGACAAGATTGGCCAGCCTTGAACCAATGTGATGATTCATTCGCAGGATTTGGAGGATTCTTTGTCTGAATGAGTCCTTTCGCCAGTAGTGTTGGAAACAAATCCGCATAAGGCATTGGCATGGGGTCAAAAGGAGGATACCTTTGTGCCTGATTGTTGTAATTTGGAGGTCGAACCTGTTGTTGAGGTTGTTGTGACCTTTGTTGAAATGGTTGTTGCGAAACCTGAGTTTGATAAGCTGGCGCTGAGTTAACAATCGGAGTTATTGCTGCAATTTGAGGTTGGAACCTCTTTCTGGTTTTGTGCAAGACATTGCTGATATCTTGATCCTTTTTCTTCTGGAAAGATCTTCCATACTTCCTTGGACCAATAGAATATTCTGGTTCTTTGTTCAAGCTTCCTTCTCAAACCGCTTCTTCTAAACGTACACCCATGTTTACCATCTCGGTAAAGTCATTTGGTGCACTTGCAACCATTCGTCCGTAGTAGAATGGACTCAAAGTCTTGAGATAGATTTTTGTCATTTCTTTCTCTTCAAGTAGTGGACAAATTTGAGCAGCAACTTCACGCCATCTTTGAGCGTATTCCTTGAAGCTTTCTCTATCCTTTTGAGTCGTGGCTCGGAGTTGATCTCTGTCGGGAGCCATATCCAGATTGTATTTATACTGTTTGACGAAGGCCTCTCCGAGGTCTCGAAAAGTACAAATCTATGAACTGTCCAAGTTCATGTACCATTTGAGTGCAGCACCAGTCAGGCTGTCTTGAAAATAATGAATGAGCATTTGTTGATTATCATTCTGAGTTGACATCCTTCGAGCGTACATCACGAGGTGACTTTGTGGGCATGAATTCCCTTTGTACTTCTCGAACTCTGGTACTTTGAACTTGTGAGGAATCTTAACATTTGGAACCAGACAGAGGTCTGCAGCATTCTTTCCAAATAAGTTTTGTCCTCGGAGAGTCTTGAGTTCCTTCTGCATTTGCAGAAACTGTTCTTGGAACTCATCCAATCTTTCATACACGCTAGCATCCTCACTAGGAGCATGATGATATACTTGTCCACCCGATGGAGGAAAAGTATGCACAAATGGTCGTGGAGAAGCCATGACAGCAGATCTTGGGATCTCAGCATTCTGTTGCGCGAAACCCATTGTCGTTGCTCTTGGAACTTCAATTTCCAGAGGTTTGTAACCCTCCGCTGGATGCATATCCATTGTAGCTCTTGGAACTTCAGAAACTGGGGGTATGTACCTGTCTGGAGTAAAGTTATACGGCATGCCCCAAGGTCGGTTGGGCGGCATGGTATACTGAGGAATAGGAGTAGAAACAATCTTAAAAACCACAGTCCTTTGTGGTTCTTCTGGCGTTGGTCGATTCTGCGCAACTACCAGGGCTTCTACCATACTATTGAGCCTTTCAACAGTATCTTTGATAGTAGTAATCTCTTCTCTGAGTTCTCCATTCTCTTGTTCAAAGTCTTCCATTCTTTTCTTGCGACTTGAACGAGTGTTGTATGGATGAGACAGCTTGAAAGTCTTGGTTCACCTCCTTCTCCTCCTCTCTTTCTGGAGAAAGGAAAGTGACGATTAGATCTGCGACAATTCTCGTGTCAGTGCGTACAACTAAAGCGATGCATGATGTGTAATTAAGTTAATATTTTTCAAGGAAACACCATAATTACATTATGAAACATCAAACTTTTTATTAATTAAGAGAAAACTCCGTTTTTTACACACTGTGAAAAGGGAAATACAGAGAAACTGAGAGAAAGGACTTTAAAACTTTGACGAAGAGCCGACTTCACGTTCTAACATTTTCTTCTGTTTCTTGAGCTGAGCGTTCTCTGACGTGAGCTGATCGATGATCCAAGAAGCAGAAGGGATATGATGAGAAAGTGACGTTTGTGTCACTTGTCGATTGAGTACTTCAAGTAACTCATCCTTCCTTCTTATGATGTTCTGAATCTCAACATTTTGCATGTTGACGATTCAATACTTGTTTCTCCAAGCATTCCTTTCTTGGCATACTTTGTTTAATGCCGCTTGCAGTTTTTCAACATCGGTGGAGAAAAGGAAAATTGATTCCTTTAGGGGAATGGGTTCTTGGTGTTGACATGGCATCCTGAGCTTGAATGCTCTGACGCGTACCCATTAAAGGTAAGGATCCAAAGAGGTGCAAAGATGTTTTCCTAACAATCTTCTTCCTTTTGTGTGAACAAGACGCCAGGCTTGGACAATTTCCTTCTTCAGCATGTTACCATGATCGTCGATGTTCTTAAAGAACAGACCCTCCAATTGAATATTACTTGGAATATTTTTCATGGGATAGTCATATTGACGACAGGCTAAAGCTGGATTATAACTGATTCCTCCCTTAGTTCCAATAAGGGGTACGTTGGGATAACTTCCACAACTGAAGATGATCTTGGTTTCGTCGTTGTCAGGACTGCACCAATTAATGCCTGAATGAGTGAGAGACATAATTTTCTGTGACCAGTAAAGGCCATCCCTTATGTTCCAGAAAGTGCTAGACTTCGGCAGGTGCGAGACGAACCATTTGTATAGCAACGGTATGCAGCATGTGATTAATCCTCCTCGCTGCAGGTTTCTTGAATGCACAGAGTGATAGGCATCCGCAAGCAAGGTTGGAACTGGATTTCCAATCAAGAAGATCTTAATTGCGTTGATGTCAACGAAATCGTTAATGTTAGGAAACAAAAACAATTCGTATATAAGCAATGCCAAGATTTCCTCAAAAGCGCTCATATCTTGGATAATGACGAAGTACCGAGCTTGATCTAGAAGGAACTTGGAGGGTAATCCTTGAATTCCTCCTTTACTCACCATATGATTTCTGATGTCGACTATGCTCAAGGGAGTAGTTGCAGCAATGATAATGTCGTCAGGATTCTTTTCCAAACCGGAGTACGGATCTTGCGCGTACACGGGTATTCCAATCAGACGAGAGTACTCCTCCAATGTAGGCATGAGTTTATAATCTGGAAAGGTAAAGCAGTGACACGTTAGGTCGTAAAACTGTACCAATGGGGGAAGGATCCCATCCACAATATTAGTGTTGAGAAGAGGCAGAAGTTTTCCATACTTCTCCTTGAAAGCCTGGGGGTTGACCCCCAGTTTTCCGAGCTTTTCTAATTCCTCAACCTTAGGAATCTTGAAGGTGTATTTCCTAGCTCTCTTTCTTCCGTAATCCATGGTATAGATCCTTAAGTCCTTTCTTCGTTTCTCTCTTTCTATGAAGTTCAAAACGTTCGTTATTTAGTTTCCTTGAAAAACGACTTGAAAAAGACTCTTTTGTTTTTTAGTTATTATGGATGAATGAATGAATGCATGAATGCACACACAAAAGTTATAAACAAACATGGCGTAGAAGGGTATAGTGGTCATGAAGTCACAATGCAAACCTCGCCCCAGGGTAAACTAAGGATAAGGATTTTTTTACCTGTAGAACGGGTTCTAGGGGATCTCATAGTTTTTGCTCAACCTTAAAGATACGTTGACTGGTATCTATAAGAGAGTTTTCTCTGAGTGTAGTATCTGCGTGACAATTACTTTCGTAATCACCACTCTACGTCCTAAAAAAGGCTTTAAGTGAGGTTAATATGTTTCTAGATCCTCCTGGTACAAATCATTCTCGGAATGCATTAGCGCAAAATCACAACCAGCCAGGAAAATCCCAAGAGTAGATTTGGGAACCAAGATTAGAGGGCCTTCACCGAGAAGACATCCTCCATCCTATCTTATGTTGCACTCAAACCCGGGTATAAGATTTCTCACCACAACGGGGAATCAAGCCCTTTCCCGATACAGAATAAACAAAATAAACAAATATATATGCAACAATCACATGAAATGACACAGAGGTTAGGCAGGACTTCTCTTGTTTGAGGGGGAATTTGGCATCCCTAATTCCTCATTGGGGCTGGACCAGCAACAGGTCTACCATTGGTTTGGATGAAAAACCAAGGTTTTTAACACTTATATCCCCAGCAGAGTCGCCATTTTTCTGTGGTCGTCGTTTTGTTTACCTCCCCATTTCACTTGGGAGGACGGCACGCTAGACCCTTCACGCGAAATTTGGAAGGAGGAAGCGCTCGGGGCGGGAGGAATTTTGTTTCAGTTCTTCCTACGATATCACACGAACTTTTTAATTATCCTACGAGTTGGAAAGGGGGAAAATATCTCAAATAAACCCTAGGAGTTTGCTAAGTGTGGGGATTCACCTAGACTAGAAATTCTGGAGTCCGGGAGGTCGGTTATACATAGGGAAGAGTTTAAGCACCCTATATATCCGTAGTACTCTACGGGAACCTTCTCTGTGTCAATGTGATTGTGATTGTTGCTTGTTAATGGGAAAGTTTCTCCTTTGTGTTAGGAGATGGAATTGAATTGAATTAAAAGAAAGACAGACTGACTGACTTTTTTTGGTATTTTATTAGCTCGCTAAGATTCCTTGTGAACCTCATGCCTACATATCCCTAATGGAAGTCAGAGCTTAATGTAGTTTGGGGAACTAATTAGGGATTTTAATGATTTTTGGTGCCTTGCTTGAAGCTCAAGGTTGAAGCTTGAATTAAATCTCTATTTATAGTAAAGAGACATGAAGTCATCTTTATAGAGAGGTATTTCTACTATTCCACCAGAAACATTTTAGAGTGACAGAAAGCTGAATTCATTTCATTAAGATAGGGACCTTACTTGTATGTTTGCAAGTATTCCAGTCGCGTGTCTCTTAAATGAAAGAAGGATTCTCATCCAAATTAGGGAAAGTGTACAAGTCTCGGTTTGTTTGCCTCAGAGCATGCCTTTCAAATTCCTAAATGGGAGAATGTTTGAAATTGAAATTGAAATGTTTGTTTGAATGTGGTGAGATAGGAGAAAGACCTACCTATGAAAATGAGTTATGTCTATCTATTGTTTGAAAGATTTGATTTTTAGCTGGCTTGTATGAGGCCCAAGCTTGATGCTTTTGATTTATTTATTGACTCTAGGAGATAACTCCACTGGGGATGGATTTAAACTAGAGAATTTTTTTGTTCTGTACAAAGCCCAGAATTGAGGCTGACTCTAGCTGGAGAGTATTTATTTGATGGATTTTATTTGGTGTTCTGTACAAGGCACAGAATTGTGGCTGACTCTACTTAGGGAGACTCTATTTTGTGCCTTGTATGAAGCCCAAGGTTGTGGCTGACTCTTAATTGGGGAAGTTATTGTTTTATGCCTTGTATGAAGCCCAAGGTTGAGGCTGACTCTTTGGGGAGTTTTACTCTGCTGGAGGATTTATCTATTAAAAGACTGATTTTTTTGGAGGCTAACCCTTTCCAGGGGTTTTGAATGATAGCAGGAATATTATCTAATTGAGACTTCTTATTTTAAAGCCCAAGAATAAGGCTGACAGTGACTGAGGATAGATAACTATAGATCCTAGACTCTGCTAAGGAAATTAGTGAAGATAAGGGTGACAGAGACTGTCCATGTCTCTCATTCCAAAAGGTGTACTCAATATGAGATTGAGACAATCTTAGCTTGTTTAATGTCTGGTTTAAAGAATAGAAGAAACTCACCAGGATAGGCTAAAAGGTAACTAAAGACATGTTCCTATGTTTATAAGAAACCTGATGGGTCCTTGTATACAAGCTCAAGAGGAAGCTGGGAATGCTTTTAAGAAGCCTGTGGGTCCTTGTACAAAGCCCAAGAGGAGGCTAATCGAGGGTCCTTATTATAGCACAAGATAAAGCTATGTGGTATTGAACTTATTTTGGCTTTAAGCAAATGGGTAAGAGGTTTCACCGGGAATAATTCCTCTTTGGGTGGATGTATCCTAGTTTGTGTTCTAAGGCTTTTTCAAGATGTTTCACCAGGAATAATTCATCTTGAGGGTTTTGAACTACAGATCTCTAATTAGGAAAGAGCCTTCACCGGGGAGACATTCTCAATCCTAGGCCATATTCCTATAATATATATATATATATATATATATATATATATATATATATATATATGTTTAACTGTCCTAGGGTTTACACTCAAACGTAGTTCTAAACAATATGTATACAGTTCTATATTTGACAGTAATTTAAATAAAGACTGTAAATTGAAAGCTATAAAGCCTAACCTGGATGATGTGGAGGCCTTTGAGGATGTATGTACAAAACCTTACCAGCAATTTTATTGATGACAATTGAATATTTATGATAAACAGTTAAAGGTTTTTTGAAAACAGAAGAAGTGAAGATGGACAAAGGTCACATAGGTATCTGAAGAGTTTCACCGGGAATAATGCCCTTCAAATACCAGAAGAATGTTTTGAAAACGGAAAAAAGATTTTGAAAATACAGTTTTTGAAAACAAACTTAAGAAAAAAAAGATGATGGGACTTACACTCTATTAGAGGCCCAGTACTTTATAGTACTGGTTGACTGTTATGAAAACAGTTGAAAAAGATTTGCAATTTGAAATGATTACTGTTGTGAAAACAGTTGAGAAGATGTGAGGTTCTGTTGTTTGAAAACCTCGATCGTCTATTTACTTTGAAGGTTTGAAAACAGTTTGAATTTTGACAAAAGTCAAATTGATTAGAGTAAAGATAATATCTATACCTAATTAAGGCCTTAATGATTAGGATTTTATCACTAATAATTGTGGTGTCGTTTTTTTTACCTCCCCGTTTCACTTGGGAGGACGGCACGTTAGACCCTTCACGCGAAATTTGGAAGGAGAATGCGCCCATGGCAGGATGAATTTTATTTCAGTTCTTCCTATGATATCCCACGAACTTTTTAATTGTTATAACGAGTAGGAGAGGGGAAAAAGATCTCAAATTAACCCTAGGAGTTTGCTAAGTGTGGGGATTCATCTAGACTAGAAATTATGGAGTTCGGGGGGTCGGTTATACATAGGGAAGAGTTTAAGCACCCTACATATCCGTAGTACTCTACGAGAACCTTCTTTGTGTCATTGTGATTGTGTTTGTTGCTTATTATTGGGAAAGTTTCTCCTTTGTGTTAGGAGAGAGAATTTGAATTGATTTAAAAAGACAGACAGACAAACTGACTATTTTTGGTATTTTATTAGCTCGCTGAGATTCCTTGTGAACCTCATGCCTACATATCCCTAGTGGAAGTCAAAGCTTAATGTAGTTCGGGGAACTAATTAGAAATTTTAAATGATTTTTGGTGCCTTCCTTGAAGCTCAAGGTTAAAGTTTTGAATTAAATCTCTGTTTACAGTAAAGAGATATGAAATCATCTTTACAGAGAGGTATTTCTACTATTCCACCACAAACATTTTAAAGTGACAGAATAACTGAATTCATTTCATTCAAGAGGGGGACCTTACTTGTTTATGTGCAAGTATACCAGTCAACTACGTCTTGAATGAAAGGAAAATGCTCAACCAAATTAGGGAAAGTTACCACATGCCTGGGTTCTACTGCCAGAGCATGCCTTTCAAAAATCCTAAATGGGAGACTTAATTAAAATGAAATGCTCATCCAAATTAGGGAAAGTTACCACATGTCTGGGTTCTACTACCAGCTCATGACTTTCAAAATCCTAAATGGGAGACTTAATTAAAATGAAATGTAATGTTTGTTTGTTTGAATGTGGTGAGGTAGGAGAAAGATCTCTCTATAGAGATAAACTATATCTATCTAATGTATAAAAGATTTGATTTTAACTGGCTTGTATGAGGCCCAAGCTTGAGGCTTTTGATTGATTTATTTGTTGAAAGATAACTCTACATGGGAGAATTTAAACTAAGGTTTTTTTGTGTTCTGTACAAAGCCCAGAATTGAGGCTGACTCTAATTGGAGAGTATTTATTTTATGAGTTTTATTTGGTGTTCTGTACAAAGCCCAGAATTGAGGCTGACTCTACTTAGGGAGACTCTATTTTGTGCCTTGTATGAAGCCCAAGGTTGTGGCTAACTACTGAGGATACTGAATTTTGAAGACTATGGATGACTCTATTTGTGCCTTGTACAAAGCCCAAGGTTGTGGCTGACTTTCAACTGGGGAAGTTATTAATTTGTGCCTTGTATGAAGCCCAAGGTTGTGGCTACTTTGGCTAGGGAAAACATTATTTTCTGCCTTGTACAAAGCCCAAGGTTGTGGCGGACTCTTAAAGAAACTGAGTACGGAGGACTCTATGGGGAAAAGATCCTTGAGATTAGGAATCTTTGACACAGGAAATGTGGTTTATCTGCCTTGTACAAAGACCAAGGTTGTGGCTACTGAATAGTGAAGGACTCACTGGGAGAGTTTTACTCTACTGAAGGATTTATCTATTAAAAGACTGTTTTTTTATGTTTTTTGGAAGCTAACCCTTTCCAGGGGTTTTGACTCTTTTTATTTGAAGGATAGAAAAACACTTAGAAAGGGGGGGTTTGAATAAGTGTAGTTTAAAAACTTGGACGATAAAAATAAATTGCACAGTTATTTTTATCCTGGTTCGTTGTTAACTAAACTACTTCAGTCCACCCCCACGGAGTGATTTACCTCACCTGAGGATTTAATCCACTAATCGCAACAGATTACAATGGTTTTCGACTTAGCCCACGACTAAGTCTTCTAGAGTATCCTGATCACAACCTGATCACTCTAGGAACAAATGCTTAGACACAAGCTAAGACTTTCTTAGAGTATCCTGACCACCACGTGATCACTCTAATTACAACTGCTTAGACACAAGCTAAGACTTCCTAGAGTATCCTGATCAACACTTGATCACTCTAGTTACTTACAAATTAATGTAATCAATTCTAAGAGTATTATAAATGCTTTTGAAAAGCTATAATCACAACAATGATATTTCTCTTAACGTTTAAGCTTAACCTCACTAATATATTACAACAGCAATGTAGTGAGCTTTGATGAAGATGAAGTTTCTGAGCTTTGAATTTGATCAGCGTTTCAGCAAGTTAATTGTTAGCAAATCGTCAACCTTGCTTCTTATCAGAACTTCATATTTATAGGCGTTTGAGAAGATGACCGTTGGGAGCATTTAATGCTTTGCGTGTTCCGTACAGCATTGCATTTAATGTTTCACGCTTTTGTCAACTACCTCGAGCCTTGTTCACGCTGTGTCTACTGACGTTGCCTTTAATAGCTTCCAACGTTCCTTTTGTCAGTCAGCGTAGCCTGCCACCTGTACTTTCTTCTGATCTGATGTTTGTGTATACAACGTTTGAATATCATCAGAGTCAAACAGCTTGGTGCATAGCATCTTCTTGTCTTCTGACCTTGAAGTGCTTCTGAGCGTGATACCATGAGAACTTCAGTGCTTCTGCTTCTGATCTCAACTTCTTCTGATGCTTCCATAGACCCATGTTCTCATTCTGCCTTGACCATCTTCTGATGTCTTGCCAGGCCATGTTCTGATGTTGCATGCTGAACCTTCTGAGACAAAGCTTATGAGCGCTGATTTGTGCATACTCTTTATATATTTCCTGAAAAAGAAATTGCAGTGTATTAGAGTACCACATTATCTCACACAAAATTCATATCCTTGTTATCATCAAAACTAAGAATATTGATCAAAACAAATCTTGTTCTAACAATCTCCCCCTTTTTGATGATGACAAAAACATATATAAATGATATGAATTTGCGATCAGAAAGAGCAGACAGATAAAGACAATTACACAGCTATAACATAATCATGTGAGTATGTCTCCCCCTGAGATTAACAATCTCCCCCTGAGATAAATAATCTCCCCCTGAAATTAATACTAGAAGAATTTTAATAATAAAAGACTTCCCTGAGTATTTCAGTAGAGACGTTCACATAGCTTGATCTACAGAACATTTATGACTTCTGATTTCTGCTTCCCTAGGACAGCTTCAGAACTTGAATTTCTTTGATCTTCAGAACATTCACAGCTTCTGACTTCTGCTTCCATCGGACAGCTTCAGAACTTGAATTTCTTTGATCTTCAGAACATTCACAGCTTCTGACTTCTGCTTCCATTAGGACAGCTTCAGAACTTGAATTTCTTTAGATCTTCAGAACATCCATAGCTTCTGATTCTTGCTTCCATCTGGACAGCTTCAGAGCTTGAATTTCTTCTTACATCACTTCATGCTAGATTGTATCAGAACATTGTTGAATGTACCAGAGCATCATCAGAGCATCTCTACATCCTGAAATGTTATAGAACAAAACTAAACGACAAAATTCAGCATGAATGAGTCAGAACATAGAATATGTTTCAGAACATATAATATGTATCAGAGCCAAGAACACATAATATGTATCAGAGCCATATGGTATGTGTCAGAGCACATAAACATAGTGTTTCAGATCATATTCTATCATTAGAATATCTGAACATTCTTCCTTCTTGCTTCTGATTCTGAAGCTTCATAGCACTCAGCTTGCTTCAAGAATCCAAGAGCTTGATTCATCATGTTGCTTCTTGTGTTGATCTTGTAAAGAGAATCTTCAATACCTGCAACAACACAACTTAAAACATAGAACTTTTCAAGTTCTGTTAGCGAAGCAACTGATTTAATCAAATCATTTATCACATATTTCTCCCCCTTTTTGTCATGTCATCAAAAACATAAAAGATTCAGATGAAAAAAACACAAAAAAAAACATGGAAGAAAAAGATAATTTTCATTTAAGCTTAGAAAGACAGAAGTACAGAAGTACAAGGAGAGAAGGAAGGAAAGATGCATAAAAACTGATGCAGCAAAGCAAGAACAAAACAACTAAGACTCAATCTAAGATGGCCCTAGTCTTGACAAGATCTTGGCCAGCATCTCTTGAACCCCATTGTTGTATCCATCTTGCCTCTCCATGAAAGCTCTAAACTCAGCATTGACTGAGCTTTGCTCATCCTGTTTCTTCTGAATATCTTCCAGAGTCCTTGCAAGACGGGAAGGTTCATCAGAAGAAGCTTCACAGCTTCTATCCACAGGGATGGCATTGTGATCTGCAGCTTCCATTGATAAGTCATTTGCCAGATTTTCCTCAACAGGAACTGTTTCAGCAACATGATCTTCTGCATCTGCTTCTTGCATAGAAGCATCTTCATAATCTGCAGCCGGAATCTCAGAATCTCCATTCTCAAGTGCCTGAAGAATGGTAGCTAGATTCCTAGGGGCAGAAGGACCTTCAACTTCTGGTGGGTCAACAACTTCTGGAATGACCAAGCTTGGGTCTTCCTTAGAAGGGTTTTCCCTTAGAAAGTCAAAGAGGGTCTTGAAATCCCCGAGCAGAACTGGATATTGAGGTTTCCAGACCACAATCTCCCTGCAAGGATTAGCTTCCAATGCAGCAGCCAATCTTGCTTCTTCCAATTCATCCACAAACTGCTTCTCCTCAGCAGCAACACAGTTTCTGAGAGGATGGTAGTATATACCATTATCATCCTCCAGAAGGTATCCAGGGGAACCAGGGGCAGCAGCCACTAATCTCTTCTGTACTCCCATTGCTTCTACTTGAAAATCCTTATGAAAGCTTCTCCAGAGACTTCGTGTAGAAACATCATCCAGACCATTTAGGAATGCATCCTTTAGAAGGTCTAGACTGCTAATCACTTCATGTCTGAATAATTCCAGGTAGGTATAGGGTTCAGGTTCAGGCGGATTGAAGGTGAATTTGTAGTCAGGGTAGAGAAGACAGTAGGGTTTGGATTCTCTGGTAGGTAAGGGATGGTCTATAGAAGATGGAGGTGCGATGGATGAGGAAGAAGGGATATCTGAGAGAGTGATTGATGAGGATGGAGTATTTGTAAATGGAATAGGTGAGAAAGATTTATCAGAAGGAGTTGGGGGAAGAATACTTAGAGGTGTGGGGTTTAGAATGGGAGAGGAAAGAGATGATGGAGAAGGATTTGGTAAAGTGAAGTTTACTTTTGGTTCAGAAGGAGGTGATTGGGGAGAAGGTTTAGGAACAGAAGGAGGTGGAGTAAAAACCTGCCTGGAGGTGTATTTAGAAGAAGCATGTGAAGATCTGGTTCTGTGAAAGGAGTCTCTGATCCTTTTCTCCCTGCGTTCAGAAGAGTCCACCTTGTCAGGATCATAGGTGACCCTCAACTTCTTGGCTTTCTCAGCCTCATCTTCTTGGGCCTTTCTTTTTAGCCTAGTCTGTCGTTCCATCTTATATTTCTTCAGAATATCAGCTTTGGACGGGAGTACTCTGCCACGGATCCAAGCAGGATCAACATCTGATTGCTTCCTAACACAATCTTCCAGGTAAAGCTTGACAACCTGATGCAGTTCTTTATGGAACAAGGAGATGAATCCTTCAACAGCAACTCTTCTTGACAGAATGTCAGGAAAACTTGTGCACACAAAAGTTACATTCTTAATGAGTTCCAGTCTGAACAAATCAACACCATTGAAGATGGGACCTTGAACTACTCCAAGAAAATGAGATGCATTGAGTTTTCTGATGGAGTCCACCACTTTGCTTTCAATCAGAATGTCTGAAATCATTCTTCCGAACGGAATGGTTGTTCTTGGGATATGAGGGTACTTCGCCCTTTCATCTTCTCTTGACTCAAAGATAGAAGTCTTCAGATTCTCAAACAGAATATGAGAGATGTTGATCTCTATCTTTTTGCCAATGCAGAAAAGAGTATACTTGTGAGCCGGACTGATGTAGGAGGAGGAGAGCATCCTCTTTCTATGGTGAAGGGAACCCAGAATAATCTCAGCCCATGCTTTATAAAAAGGCCTTAAGGTGCCCGTGTTATGAGAATCAATTCCAGTAGCCAGAGAGATTTGTTTTTCAACTGGAGTCCAGTCAACTGTTGCGGGTTGAAGACCAGACCAACCTTCTTCATCATTAAGATTGTACAGCTTCCTGATGAGTTTTTCAGTGATAACTACTTCATGCCCTAGCACGAAAGAAATAATGGTCGTTGGAGTAATCGTTGCATGTACCCAGAAGTCCTTCACAAGTTCAGGATAAATTGGTCCAACCAATCTATTAAGATATTTAGACCAACCTTGCTCAAAGATTCTTACATCACACTTGAAGCCATTTGCTTTTAGATTGTTGATGTCAACAGCAGATTCACATAGAACTTCCAGTTCTTCCGTGGGAATTAAGCACATTTTCAATGGAGCATAGTGATATTTGCGTAGCAGAATCTGTGAAGAGGTGAGTCTTTCTGCAGGGTTTGATGAACTTGAAGAAGAGTTCATGATGATTATGCTTTGAGATCAAATCAAAAAATAGGGTTTGAAAACAGATGCAACGAAAGAGATGTGCAAAAGAGAGAGAGAGAGAGAGAGAAGAAAGAAATGAATATAAAGCGGGTTGTTTAAACAATTTGAAACGAAAGAGAGATAAAAGAAACTGCTTAAAAAATCATTATGCATTTAATGAGAAATGACATTAGGAGAGAGAACACGGTAAATGAAATGATTTAACACAGTTACCTAGATCGGCGTCTTTTCAACTGCACACTTTTTACTAACCGTACAGACACACGTTCGCTATCCGAAAATAGATGACAGCTGTATTTTTCTGAATAGACTTTACGCCTTCAGATTCTGATCACTGCTTCTGATTGTCATTCTTAAGGAATGATCTTGTTCTGATAGGATCATCTTTCTTCCCAAGGATCACATCTTCTGAATGAGCTGAAGCAAGTCTAGGTGATCTTCTGACTGTTGGCTCTTCAGAAATCCTGAGATTCTCTAAAGATGCAGCAACTTGATCTTTTGATCCATTGCTTTTGAGACTATCAGCTTCTGTAGCTTTGCTTCTTGGTTCTACTGCTTCTGATATATCAATATCAAAATCTGCAAAATTCTCAAACTGCTTTGGTTTTTCAAGACCAAGCTTATCATCAAACCTGATATTGATTGATTCTTCTACAATCAATGTTTCAGTATTGTATACTCTGTAGCCTTTAGAGCGTTCAGAATATCCAAGAAGGAAACACTTTTGTGCTTTAGAATCAAACTTACCAAGATGATCTTTAGTATTCAGAATAAAACATACACATCCAAAAGGATGGAAATATGAAATGTTGGGCTTTCTGTTCTTCCACAATTCATAAGAAGTCTTATTTAGAATAGGTCTGATAGAGATTCTATTCTGAATATAACACGCAGTGTTTATTGCTTCTGCCCATAAATGCTTAGCCATATTGGTTTCATTGATCATGGTTCTGGCCATTTCTTGTAGAGTCCTATTCTTTCGCCCTACAACTCCATTATGTTGTGGAGTTCTAGGACAAGAGAAATCATGGGCAATACCATTTTCTTTGAAGAACTCCTCAAAGAATCTGTTCTCAAATTCGCCACCATGATCACTTCTAACCTTTATGATTTTACACTCTTTCTCAGATTGGATCTGAGTGCAGAATTCAAAGAACACTGAATGAGACTCATCCTTGTGTTTTAAGAACTTTACCCATGTCCAGCGGCTATAATCATCAACAATGACTAATCTATATTTCTTCCCTCTGACAGATGCTGTTTTGACTGGGCCAAACAGATCAATGTGCAAGAGTTCTAACGGCCTTGAGGAAGAGACAACATTCTTAGACTTGAATGCAGGTTTGGAGAACTTGCCCTTCTGACATGCTTCACAAAGAGCATCTGATTTGTATTTCAGATTAGGGAGTCCTCTGACAAGATTTAGTTTGTTAATCTGAGAAATCTTTCTCAAACTAGCATGTCCTAATCTTCTGTGCCAGACCCATTGCTCTTCAGAAACAGACATAAGACAAGTCACCTTCTGATTCTTAAGATCCTGAAGATCTGTCTTATAAATGTTGTTCTTTCTCTTGCCTGTAAATAGGATTGAGCCATCCTTCTGACTTACAGCCTTGCAAGACTTTTGATTGAAGATTATATCATAACCATTGTCACTTAATTGACTTATGGATAATAAGTTATGCGTTAATCCTTCTACAAGAAGTACATTAGTTATGGAAGGAGAGTTACCAAGACTTATGGTTCCAAAGCCAATGATTTTGCCCTTCTGATCTCCTCCAAACTTGACTTCTCCACCTGGTTTAAGCACCAGGTCTTGGAATGTAGACCTTCTTCCCGTCATGTGTCGCGAGCACCCAGAGTCCAGGTACCATGACATTTTGCTTTTTGTCCTCTTTGCCGCCAAGGATATCTGCAACAGAAATTATCTTCTCCTTAGGTACCCACAATTTCTTGGGTCCTTTCTTGTTAGTTCTCCTCAAGTTCTGATTGAACTTGGGTTTAGCAAAATATTTAACAGGAGGAACAGCATGATATTCTTTAGGTTTGTCAGCATGATATTTCTTAGGATGTGTCACATGCTTCTTGGTGTGAACAGTGTTAAACTTCTGTGCATGTGAAGTGAGCCTAATATCATGAGCATGGCCATATTTGAACTGATCATACAATGGCTTGTATGTGATCTTCAGATCGTCAACAGGTTCAAATTTATGTGAGGTATCACCCTCATAGCCAAAACCAAACCTTCTGTTTCCAAAAACACCATATATCATAGAAGCAAGATGACTTCTGCCAATATTTCTAGATAAGAACTTTCTGAAGCTCGAGTCATATTCTTTCAGAATATGATTCATGCTAGGAATGGATTTTTCTGTTTCAGAAGGAGATCCACTATCTTTGGATAGATTTAAAACTTTTTCCTTCAGTTCAGAGTTTTCCACTTCCAGCTTCTTAGTTTCAAATTCAAACTGCTTCTTCAGCTTTTTGTATTTGATACTAAGATGAGCCTTGAGTTCTAGAAGTTCTGTTAAACTGGAAACTAACTCTTCTCTAGATAGTTCAGAAAATACCTCTTCAGAATCTGATTCTGATGTAGATTCTGATCCATCATCTTCTGTAGCCATCAGCGCGAAGTTGGCTTGTTCTCCTTCAGAGTCTGATTCTGATTCTGATTCAGAATCATCCCATGTTGCCATAAGACCTTTCTTCTTATGAAACTTCTTTTTGGGATTCTCCTTCTGAAGTTTTGGACACTCATTCTTGTAATGTCCAGGCTCATTGCACTCATAGCAGACAGCCTTCTTCTTGTCAGATCTTCTGTCACCAGAAGATTCTCCACGTTCAAATCTCTTTGAACTTCTGAAGCCTCTGAACTTCCTTTGCTTGCTCTTCCAGAGTCGGTTTACCCTTCTGGAGATCATGGACAGTTCATCTTCTTCTTCAGATTCTGATTCTTCAGGATCTTCTTCTCTAGCCTGAAAAGCGTTAGTGCATTTTTTAACATTGGATTTTAATGCAATAGACTTACCTTTCTTCTGAGGCTCGTTTGCATCCATCTCTATTTCATGGCTTCTCAAGGCACTGATAAGCTCTTCCAAAGAAACTTCATTCAGATTCTTGGCAATCTTGAATGCAGTCACCATTGGACCCCATCTTCTGGGTAAGCTTCTGATAATCTTCTTTACATGATCAGCCTTGGTGTAGCCTTTATCCAGAACTCTCAATCCAGCAGTCAGAGTTTGAAATCTTGAGAACATCTTCTCAATATCTTCATCATCCTCCATCTTGAAGGCTTCGTATTTCTAGATTAGAGCAAGAGCTTTTGTCTCTTTGACTTGAGCATTTCCCTCATGGGTCATTTTCAATGACTCATATATATCATAGGCAGTTTCCCTGTTAGATATCTTCTCATACTCAGCATGAGAGATAGCATTCAGCAAAACAGTCCTACATTTATGATGATTCTTGAAAAGCTTCTTCTGATCATCATCCATTTCTTGCCTGGTAAGCCTTACACCATTAGCTTTCACTGGATGTTTGTAACCATCCATCAGAAGATCCCATAGTTCACCATCTAGACCAAGAAAGTAACTTTCCAGTTTATCTTTCCAGTATTCAAAGTTTTCACCATCAAATACGGGTGGTCTAGTATAACCATTGTTACCATTATATTGCTCAGCAGAGCCAGATGTAGATGCAGATGTATTTGTTGAAATTTCACCAGCCATCTTGTACTGAAGCGTTTTTCTCTTCCTGAATCTTTTCTAAACACGGTTAAGTGCTTGCACCTTAGAACCGGCTCTCTGATGCCAATTGAAGGATAGAAAAACACTTAGAAAGGGGGGGTTTGAATAAGTGTAGTTTAAAAACTTGGACGATAAAAATAAATTGCACACTTATTTTTATCCTGGTTCGTTGTTAATTAAACTACTCCAGTCCACCCCCACGGAGTGATTTACCTCACCTGAGGATTTAATCCACTAATCACAACAGATTACAATGGTTTTCCACTTAGCCCACGACTAAGTCTTCTAGAGTCTCCTGATCACAACCTGATCACTCTAGGAACAAATGCTTAGACACAAGCTAAGACTTTCTTAGAGTATCCTGACCACCACGTGATCACTCTAATTACAACTGCTTAGACACAAGCTAAGACTTCCTAGAGTATCCTGATCAACACTTGATCACTCTAGTTACTTACAAATTAATGTAATCAATTCTAAGAGTATTATAAATGCTTCTGAAAAGCTATAATCACAACAGTGATATTTCTCTTAACGTTTAAGCTTAATCTCACTAATATATTACAACAGCAATGTAGTGAGCTTTGATGAAGATGAAGTTTCTGAGCTTTGAGTTGAACAGCGTTTCAGCAAGTTATTCAGAATAGGTTCGTTCAGAATTCGTTGTCGTAACCTTGCTTCTCATCAGAACTTCATATTTATAGGAACTTGAGAAGATGACCGTTGGGAGCATTTAATGATTTGCGTGTTCTGTACAGCATTGCATTTAATGTTTCACGCTTTTGTCAACTACCTCGAGCCTTGTTCACGCTGTGTCTACTGACGTTGTCTTTAATAGCTTCCAACGTTCCTTTTGTCAGTCAGCGTAGCCTGCCACCTGTACTTTCTTCTGATCTGATGTTTGTGTATACAACGTTTGAATATCATCAGAGTCAAACAGCTTGGTGCATAGCATCTTCTTGTCTTCTGACCTTGAAGTGCTTCTGAGCGTGATACCATGAGAACTTCAGTGCTTCTGCTTCTGAACTCAAGTTCTTCTGATGCTTCCATAGACCCATGTTCTGATTCTGCTTTGACCATCTTCTGATGTCTTGCCATACCATGTTCTGATGTTGCATGCTGAACCTTCTGAGACAAAGCTTCTGAGCGCTGATTTGTGCATACTCTTTATATATTTCCTGAAAAGGAAATTGCACTGTATTAGAGTACCACATTATCTCACACAAAATTCATATCCTTGTTATCATCAAAACTAAGAATATTGATCAGAACAAATCTTGTTCTAACACCAGGTGCTTGGATCACCTCAATTGAACCCCCTTTGAGATGTTAGAATGCTTACTTTTCAAAGAAGAGCTCTGGTTTGAAGAAAGTGATTCTTCTTGCCAAAGAACTTTGAAAAACCATAAGCATGAGGGAGAGAAAGAGAAAGCAAGAATTGGAGTTGCTTTGGTGAGTCTAATACTGAGGAATGCACTTGTATTTATAGGCAAATGGATGCAGAGCAATTGGCTGTAGTGAGCTTTCTTAATGAGGTTAACTTGGTACCTTAAGCATGAAGAAATTTCAAAGAATATCCAAGTGTGATCATTGCATTTTCGAGCTAGCTCCCTATCCATTGATTCCATCTGATCTTAGGGGACATTTCTGATGCAGAATGAACTCTAATTGGTTGGTGGGAAGATTCCTTTGATGATTCATCAATTTGCCATAAATTCCTAAATGTAATCATTACATAATCACATGTTCTTGTTTTGGGAATCTTCTTCAATCTTCATGCTATGGTGAAAGTGAATGCATGGCATGTTTTCAGATGTGTTATGGGTCGTGTAGCATCCATAAGTGAGGTTATATGCACAAAATTGCAAAGTTCCAAAATGATGCATGACCTATAATTTTACTTCATGAGGCCAACTTTGAACAAGCATAACTCCTAGCTCAAAATGAATTTGGAGAAGGTTGAGCACAATTTGGAAATCCCTAAACATCTACTTCAAATCATTAGTTTGGGGTTTCTTCAAAATCCTTTGGGAAATTTGTGAAAAATGAGGCCAAAGTTGGAAGAAAACTAGGTCAAAACACTTAGAAAATTTTTCAAGTTTTTATGACCTAAAACTTCAAAATTCCCAAATCTCTCAAATGATTGATTTCTTGAAAAACGTTGCTATGTAAGATGTTGTTTTATTTTGCAAGACCTACAACTTTTATGTTGGAAGTTTTTTGAGTTGTGTAGGTGAAATTTTGAGTTCCCACAATGCCCTTAAAAACCCTAATTCCCGACTTTTTGATCCTTGGTGAATTTTATTGAATTTCTTTGGTCAAATGACTTTAATAATCATATATTGATGATATTGATCCTTAAATGTCATGGTTTGACCAAAAACCTTAAAATTTAAAGGTGGTCCTGTACAGTTGATTTTTCAGATAAAGTGGGATTTTGGACTTTTGTAATGAACCAAGTCCTCCTCCTCAAGTGAATGATATGAATGGAATATGTTGAGGTAATAGAAGTTCTTGAGCCATGTCTTGAGCTTTGGGTTCATGTCCTGATTATAAGTCAACTACCCAGGTGAATTAGGTCAAAAACCCTAATTGTCGACCAAATGAAATTGATGACTGTGGTGTAGGATCAAGCGCTTACCACTGCGCTAAAAGCAATTGCTGTTAGTGAGGGCGCAACTTTATTTCCTTATAGTATGAGCCCTCAGGGGCTGCACCTAAAGCGAGGTTTGTAAGCTCTCTCTAGGCGCCATGGGTTGGGATGTTAAGCCCATTCGAATCCCTAAGGGTGACGCTGGATTTATTTATCCAACAATCTCCCCCCCAGTGTCAGCCGGGGGGATTCGAACCCATGACCATGCTCTGATACCACTTGAAGGATAGAAAAACACTTACCACTGCGCTAAAAGCAATTGCTGTTAGTGAGGGCGCAACTTTATTTCCTTATAGTATGAGCCCTCAGGGGCTGCACCTAAAGCGAGGTTTGTAAGCTCTTTCTAGGCGCCATGGGTTGGGATGTTAAGCCCATTCGAATCCCTAAGGGTGACGCTGGATTTATTTATCCAACATGTGGTTCTTGAATTGAGGTGTAATGCCCAATGGATGTTGTTATATGGATCATTTGAGGATGATTGAAGCCTTTGGGTGATGCCCTTGAGCTTTTTAGGGTTTCCTAAATGTGATCCCTGATTTTAGTCCTTGATGGTCTCAAAACCCTAGACTGGTGAGGTAAGCAATCCTGAGTCCAGGTGATGGGTATCTAACCAATAATAGGTGATAGAATGAAGCTTTTGAGTCACATGGTTATGTTAGAAACCATCCCTTTTACTGATTGATCCTTTGCCTGAGCTCTTTTGTTCCTGAACACCCTCGACTAAGTACCAGATGAATAAGTGACTGCTCTGAGTATCTGCTTTGACTTTGATGAAAAGTTTAAAGATATGACATCTCAGGGGGGGGTCAAAATTAGGGTATGACAATAATATTTATGAGATATTAGGTTTTGAAATTTCAATGAAAACATGTATTAAAATATATTTAAAACACTTAAAAACAATACCAATTTTAACCTAATAAAAATATATAAAATAAATAATATTTTTTGTGATTTTTTTATTATTCATAATATATATATATATATATATATATATATATATATATATATATTAATTAACAAGTGTGTGAAAAATGAAGTGAAAATGATTTAGTTTAATAGGTGAAATAATTGGTTGAAGTTAGGGAAGAAAATAAGTGAGAAAAGTGATTAAAAAAATGGTTTTGGCCCTAAGGAGGCTCGAACCCACGCCCTTAATGACCAACATTCAAAACCTGGCCAATTGAGCTACGCGCTCAGTTTATATAACATACGCAATGAAATGATTATATTTTAAAAAGACCCAAGAGATTGAAATTTGCGCGCCACCATAGTCATCTTCTTCCTTGAGCTCGTGAGAATTCAAATTTCTAACTCTCTGGTTTCTCAACCAAATGGTATGATGTAAACATCGATTTTGCTCGTTTTTGGACGAGGAACATGGTCATGGGTTCAGAATTAATTTATTCTAAGTGTAACTAACGAATTTCAGTATAAACACGAAGAACACGTAAACCCTAATTTTAAAATTAAATGATGCATAAGATGAATAAATGAATGATGATAAAGGGTTTTCAATCCTCTGATGATAATGAACAAACTGGTATCGAGATATACGAGAAAGAGTACTTGAATAATTGAATTGGAGTTTGAAAAAATACCTCTGAAAATGGAGGTCGTGAGTTTGATGGAAAACACCTGGGCTTGTATGAACGATCCTAAAAGCTTCCTTGGGACTCAGTGATGCTACCTGAATACTTATTGTGACTTGGATACCTCAGAATTGTTCTACCCGACCCCTTCGATTTGAGCTTCAAGTGAACATGGAGGTTGATGAATCTGTAGTTACAGATGAGCTGCACCTAATGTGAAAACAAATCCTATGCCTCACCATGATGGCGCAGTCAATGCAATTGAGGTCGTTACTGAGCAAGAGTTGGTTCAACAAAGAAGCTCCCCCATAGACGCCCTTAAGAGGTATCTACTTATAAAGGGGTTCATCTTAGAACACAACGAAGCATTCAAAGACACTCTGCAAAGGCTCATGGATCAAGGGTTAATCCAATTAAAGGAACACCCTGTGGAGAAAATAAGGAGGGCGGTAACATCCTGGAGAGACCTACAAGATATGGATATGGAAGGCTGGGGCAAGGTACCGGAAATCTCGCAGGAGAAGGATCACTTGGGGTTAGGATATCGACCGTCGAAGATCATGAGCACTGCGACGGAGGAACAACGATTCCTCCCGATTATGCAGACTTTCATGACAGGCGGGTACGAACATGTAACTATGATATCCAACAAGAGCTCCAATGAAGGAACATCTAACTTCATCCGAAGTGTGAGATCAGGGGAACAACTTCAGAATTGGACAATGTTATACCCCAAAATTTGCCCGCATCTTTTTCAGAGAGAAGGCAACAGACTTCTGTATAAAAATTGGTAGTTTCATATAATCTTGGATTTTATTTCATAAATATCCTGATTTTATGAATACTCGGTTTTTAGAATATTTCTTATACGGTATTTTGGTTCGTTGTTGAATTTATTCTTACACTAACGCCAAGTACTTTTTATCACTTCATACACGCTGTTTATTTGAGATTTATTTGCAGATAAATAGTACTGACGTAATTGGTATAGAATTAAATTTTTGCAGGCGCAGAGTCCGGGGATTCAGACTGTATTGGTAACAATTAATTTATTATTGGTTTTGCTTCCGACTAATTTTTGTACTATATTATTATTTTTAAAATCTCTTCCTTTGTTTTCAAATCCCTACCTTTCTTTTCAAATCTTTTTCTTTCAAATCAAATCCTAACTTTATTCCATACATCTTTCTTTTCAAACCCTACCATACACTTTCTTTCAAATCCTACTACCACTCAAATTTTCCTTTTTTGTACGGTATCACTTCATTCCCCAACGTCTCCATCCTTCTTATCTCTCTATAAATACCCCTCATTTTTTCCATAAATTCTCACATCAAATTTCACTCATCTCCCAAATTTCTATCTCATAGATATTTTCTCTTCTTCCCCGGCAAAAATGGCAAAGTGGATGGATACGTTTTTTCTTATGGTCATCACTGTTTTGGTGGTGATCATGTCATTTTTCTGTCTGCATAGTCCTGAAAAATGCGGACCTGGGATGCTTACACTCCCGTGCATCTATATATTGTTATTTATAGCATGGGTCTTTAATCGTCATACTTAAAGTTTGTCGTAAATAATGTACCGTTCATTATATTTGTCGTAGTGTTCGTTATATTATGTAATATTTGTACTTTCAGTATTAAATGTTGTATTATCTGTCATATTGTCGTTTAATTATCAAGATAATATTATGTGTGTTTATTGCTAGTTAAATATTTATTTTTCTGTGCATTAAATATTTTTCAAGATTATTATCGGTAATTTCGTTCGCGTACGGTATATTTTATTTATTTATTATGTTTGTGTTTTTCTAATAACTCATGTAAATAAATTTTCACCATTAACACAAAAAAAAACAAAAAGAAAAAATTAACTTTAACTGTTAAGTTTTCACTTTAACTGTTATGTTAATTCCCGGACAGCCAGTTAACAGTCAAACCCGCTGACAGCAAGATTCTCCGTGTTTGTACTATCAGTCAAATCAACCTTTTGCATTTCAAAATTCCAAGATTTTTGTTCTAGAAGTCTTCTGATAATCACATGATCAGCAGAGACTCAACACTACACAAAAATCAGGTACGCTTAACTGTCTCCTGCACAAACAGTCCCTAATTAGGGTTTTTGTTTTTTTCAGGAGAATGAGTTTTTGAGACCTCAAAATGGATTTCATGGATCTCCATATGTCTCAAAGTACCACCAGACAAATTTTCAAACTTCGATTCGCTCGGACGCACACTCAGCAGCTCAAACAGTCAACAGACGACCAGTTTGACCGAAAAGTCAACAGACAGTCAAAATTGAATTTTTTTGTCAACATCCATATTTTGTCAAAAGATTCATCATTTAATCAATGGTTGGTCATAATTCATCAAGAAAAGTTCAGAAATCAACAAAACCCTAAGTTTCAAAATTAGGGTTTTCTCCTAAAAAGTCAACTGAACTTTGACCGGCCATAACTCTCTCCTCGTTCATTCAAAAAATTCCAACCAAAGCTTTTTTTGAAGGAAATTCAATTATCTTTCAAATGAAATTGATCCCATGGTCATTGGATTTACCATTTGGAAAATATGAGCCAAGACATTACAAGTCTTTTTCAAAGTCAACAAAAAGTGTTTTTTGTCAAAGCCCATAACATCAAGATAACTTCTCCAAATGCAAAAAAGCTCCCAAATTAGCTTGTAGAGGACATCTTGAGGTTTCTAAAAAGTACAAGAACTCCTTTATATGATCAAAATTGAGGGAGTTATGCCTTGTTGAAGTTGGCTATTTTTTGGGAAAATGCATGAAACCAACGTTGATCAAAAATGTTTTTTTTTCAAAAGAGGCCAAGTATTCATGATCCAAACGTGTTTCTAATGATATTAAAGGGCTCCCACGACCAACTTAAGGCCCATGACATTTTTATTTCTTTTTTAATTTAATTTTATTCCATTTAAAGTTAAATTAAAAGAGAAATGGTACAAGATAATGATTCAAGGCTTTTGTCCTTAGCATGAGCCATCAAAATTGATCCAAACTCTGCAGCATAGAGGTGTATAGCAGGCCTATAGCAAGAGGGGTGAAGAAAATTGGAGCCATGGCCAAGAAATTCAAACTTTTTAATATTAAAAAATTCAAAAGTTCAAAAGCACTCAAGAGCTTGGTAGCTTAAGATTTCAGCACTCTATTTCTTATATAATGCTTAGAACACTTCAGTAGCAAGACACACACGAAAATCCATCCAAGGAATAGCTAAGAAACTCACAAAATTCTCAAAAAAATCTCAAAACTTTGTAATTTTCGTTTTTTAGTTTCCAACCATTATCAATACAAACTAATTGTCCTAATCATTTTCTGAGACATAATATAGTAAGTTGGGATCATTACTCATGGCTATATGCTCATAGAACTCGTGTTTCAAAAGTAACATATTCATGCATATTGTCAACTTTTAATATCTCATGTTTCAAAAGTAACATATTCATGCATATTGTCAACTTTTAATATCTTATATTCTAATACGTTTCAATGTAATCTAATGGTTTTTATGATTTCCTATCATGATTTAGAGGTGATCCAACGTATCACATGTGAGCCATAAACCCTAGAACGTGTTGTGCCATTTTTGAACCTCAAGGATATGAAGCTTTCGTTTTCATAGATGGAGAGGGTTTCAGTCAAAACTAACACCACCGATGAACTCCCAGCATGCCATTTAGTGGATCTAGGTTGTGCTTGTGGATTTATTCTCACGTTTTTGCAGGTTCCAAAAAGCATGGAAAAAGAAAGGAAAATCCGCAGGTAATTTGGCTGCTAAATCCGCAGCAAAATCCATAGGAAAAAGGAAGAAGATGATGAATAGTAAAGAGGACTTGTTGACCGCTCGCGTGGCATTTTCTCTTCTTTTCATTCGCTGGTCAGTTCGCGTGGGTCCCACCTGAGACTTTTGAAAGCTGACAGATCCATTGATGCACTCTTATCCATGTATACCGTGTACCCTCCAATCTGAACCACAAGATCAATCTATATCATCATCACACGCTCATAAACACATGAACACCATACTCCCTCATAGATCAAACACACAGGATCACAGATTTAATATATTTTCCATTTTATTTAATTTTCTTTGCAAAATTATTTTAAAATAGTTTTAAAAATCAAAAAAATTAATAAAATTATTTTTAGGTTGATAAAATAATATATTATTTTTTGACACAAAAATATTTTTTTTCTTCATAATTAAAATATTTTGTTTAATTAATTATATAATGTTGTTATATTTATCTTTTAATTATTTCTAACCTATCAAAAAAATCAAAAAAAAAATATTTTCTTTTTATTAAATTAAGTTTATATATTATAAACTAATTTTGTACATATTTGGAATATTTTTCTCTTTAAGTTTAATTTATGTGTATAATTATTTGTATAATTATATGTTAATTAATTTAATAATCTCCAAAACAATTTCAAAAAATCCCAAAAATTTTATTTTATTTTAAAATTAATTGACACACAATTTGGACATACTTTAGACTAAATTTTTTTAGGTTTAAATTTTATTTCTAATTCCTAACCTTTTAATTAAATTAATTATGCTTTAATTTTAATTAAAGTCAACCATCCAAAAATCCAAAAATATTTTCCTTTTATCTTATTGCAATTTAAATTCATAGATAAGTGTATAGGTTGTCAAATTCATGTAAATAGCGTAGTTTACATTTCTCGCACAATCGATGTAATAGCGTAGATTTATTTTCCGCATTTTACATTCCCGCACTTTAATTTCTGTACATATAAAATTGCGTATATGGCAAGAGTAATAACTGAAGCGCTAGATCACTAATTTCAAAGACAAAATTATCTGAAAATAAAACACAATCACACTTGCACCTCTTAGGGTAATCCCTCTGTTACTCTTTTCAAAATCAATTATACTGTTTCAAATACGATTCAAATTTCTTCTTCTGTATCCAGTCAAGGAAAATTTTCTAAAAGAAATAAAAAGGGACCTTATAAACTTAGGGTAGATCTCCTAATTGCTTGCTCAAATCAAACAAAACAACAAACATTTCACGTATCACTGTTTTTCCAAAACAAAACTTTCAAAAAGACAACACTTTGTATATATCCAAACAAGGATCATTACGAAGTTAAAAATCTTTTTTTTCAAACCATCAAAACATCTTTCGAAAGATAAAACACTTTGTATACATCCGCACAAGGATCATTACAAAGTTAATTCTTTACAAAAGTATTTAAAACCACATACAAGCATTTCAAAGCAAGACAAACTATTCAAACAAGTGAGCTAAGCAATTAAGAGCCCATGGATAACCATGGATACAAAGGGTGCTAACACCTTCCCTTTGTATAACCTACCCCCGAACCCAAAATTTCTTTAAGGTCTTTTTTTGTTTCTTTTATAAACCTTTCCTTAATTGGATAAAATAAAAGTCAGTGGCGACTCTCTGATTTTGACAACTCTAAAATAAAAAGAAGAGTCAGTTTGCATCCCACAAAAAACCGAGGACGACAGACAAGCCTGGAGATACCGGAGATAGTTTTTATTTCAAAGTAATTTGCTTTTGTGCGTTTTATTTCCTTTTCAAATAAAGAAAAATAATAACGCTCATGCCTCGCCCGAAGCATAGAGTTGGTTTGTAAGGGCCCCATTTAATTTCAAGTTTAAAAGTTTATTAATAAAATCGTCTTTGCATTTGGTATTGAAAACATTGTCTTTTCTCGCATTTATTTCTCTTCTTTCAAAATGACAAATAAATTTCTTGCACAAAAAAAAGCACATCCATATCTGCATACTAAAAAACAAAACATAAAATGTGTGCAGATCACCTTCTAACACTACCGATAATAATACTGCTGAAACTCTATACAAACTCGAGGCTCTCGCTAATCAGTCCGAAGAAGGGGATGAAGAAGACGATGAACTTCCAGAAGAGTTGTCAAGGTTAACGGACAAGGAATCCAAAAGCATGCTCCCTCCTCAAGAGGCCATTGAAATCATAAACTTGGGTACAGACAAAGAACCCAAGGAAATCAAGATTGGCGCAACACTGAACGAGGACGTGAAAGCGACGCTAATCAAGCTCCTCCACGAGAATGCAGAAATATTTGCTTGGTCATACCGTGACATGCCGGGGTTTGATACGGATATCGTGGTACACAGGTTACCTCTCAAATAAGGATGTGCACATGTCAGGTAAAAGCGCAGAAGGGTTCGACCGGATATGGATAATAAAATCAGAGAAGAGGTGCTCAAACAGTTCGACGCCGGATTTCTTACTGTCGTTGACTATCCACCATGGATTGCCAACATAGTGTCAGTCCCTAAGAAAGACGGGAAGGTACGCATGTGTGTGGATTACAGGGACCTGAACAAAGCAAGTCCAAAAGACGATTTTCCACTACCACACATAGATGTCTTGGTGGATAATACAGCGCAAGCTTCGGTGTTTTCCTTTATGGATGGGTTCTCCGGGTATAATCAGATCAAAATGGATCCCGAGGACATGGAGAAGACAACCTTCATGACATCCTGGGGCACCTTCTGCTATAAAGTAATGTCTTTTGGGTTGCGAAACGCAGGGGCAACATATCAAAGAGCCATGGTCATACTGTTCCATGACATTATCCACAAGGAGGTTGAAGTGTATGTAGGCGATATGATTGCCAAGTCTTGCACAGAAGAAAAGCATATCATACACCTGCATAAGTTGTTTGAGCGCTTAAAGAAGTTCAAGCTGAGGTTAAACCCGAACAAGTGTATATTTGGTGTAAGGTCAGGAAAGCTGTTGGGATTCATTGTGAGCCAACGAGGCATAGAGGTAGATCCCGACAAGGTGAAGGCTATACAAGAAATGCCTGTTCCAAGGACAGAAAAAGAGGTCCGTGGGTTCTTGGGTCGATTGAATTATATCTCAAGGTTTATTTCACACCTAACGGCCACGTGTGAGCCTATATTCAAGCTGCTCAGGAAAGATCAACCTATCAAGTGGAATAACGATTGTCAAGTAGCCTTCGAAACTATAAATAACTACTTACAAGAACCACTGATACTCTTACCTCCTGTATCAGGGAGACCACTGATCATGTACCTCACAGTTCTCGAAAGGTCTATGGGGTGCGTACTGGGGCAACAGGATGAAACAGGCAGAAAAGAACACGCTATTTACTATCTTACCAAGAAATTCACGGATTGTGAATCTCGGTATTCACCATTGGAAAAGACATGTTGTGCCCTAGCATGGGCCTCCAAACGTCTAAGGCAATATATGCTGAACCATTCCATATGGATGATATCGAGAATGGATCCTTTGAAATACGTGTTCGAAAAACAGGCTCTCACGGGTAGAATCGCAAGATGGCAAATGTTACTGTCAGAATACGACATACAATATGTCACTCAAAAGGCGATAAAAGGGAGTGTACTGGCAGAACATCTCGCTCATCAACCCCTCGAAGAATACCAATCTATGAAGTTCGACTATCCTGACGAAGATATCATGGTGGTAAGGGACTACGAAATACCAGGCCCCGACGAAGGACCTGAACCGGCAGCGTTATGGAAACTTATGTTCGATGGTGCCTCAAATGCACTAGGGCATGGTATAGGGGCAGTCTTGACATCTCCTGACAATCGACACTTACCCTTCACTGCAAGACTATGCTTTGACTGCACTAACAACATTGCAGAATATGAAGCATGCATATTGGGGTTAGAAGTTGCAATCGATCTAAGGATTAAACTACTCGAGGTGTACGGGGATTCAGCACTGGTAATCCACCAAGTCAATAAAGAATGAGATACTCGAGATTCAAAGCTAATCCCATATCGAGACCTTATACTAGATTTAATGGCTGAGTTTGAGACAATCACTTTTACTCATATCCCAAGGGAAGAAAATCAAATGGCTGACGCATTGGCAACACTTTCCTCTAAGTTCAAAGTGACCTGGCCAAACCATGAATCGCGAATAACGGTTAGACATTTTGATGAACCTGCTTATTGTCTCAAAATCGAGGAGCAGTCTGACAACAAACCATGGTACCACGATATCAAAAGGTACTAGGAGAAACAAGATTACCCGGAGAACGCCTCTACGATTGATAAAAAGACACTAAGGAGATTGGCAGCTAAGTTCTTCCTGAGCGGAAATATCCTATACAAGCGAAATTACGACTCGGTGTTACTAAGGTGTGTGGATAAAAATGAGGCCAAAGAGATTATCAGAGAAGTACACGAAAGAACCTTCGGAACTCATGCAAATGGACACTCAATGGCGAGAAAAATACTGCGAGCAGGGTACTACTGGTTAACAATGGAAGCTGACTGTTTCCAATATGCAAGAACATGTCACAAGTGCCAGATTTACGCCGACAAAGTACATGTATTGCCAAATCCGTTGAACGTTCTAAGTTCACCGTGGTCGTTCGCAATGTGGGGAATTGACATGATAGGGATGATCGAACCGAAAGCTTCAAATGGACACCGATTCATATTGGTTGCCATAGACTATTTCACCAAATGGGTTGAAGCTGCTTCTTACACCAATGTGACAAGACAAGTAGTCACTCGGTTCATCAAGCATAACATCATATGTCGATATGGGGTTCCAAACAGGATTATTACCGACAATGGGTCGAATCTAAACAATAACATGATGAGGGAGCTATGCGAGGAGTTCAAGATTGAACACCACAGTTCTTCACCATACAGGCCTAAGATGAATGGCGCTGTCGAAGCTGCAAATAAAAATATCAAAAAGATAATACAAAAGATGGTGAAAACATACAAGGATTGGCACGAAATGCTTCCCTTCGCCCTACACGGTTACAAAACCTCGGTGCGTACATCCACAGGAGCAACACCATTCTCCCTGGTTTATGGTATGGAAGCATTCCTCCCTATCAAAGTGGAGATTCCTTCATTAAGGGTCCTGGCTGACACAAAGTTAGAGGAATCGGAATGGGTAAAAACTCGTTTCGATCAGCTTAATCTCGTTGAAGAAAAGCGACTGATAGCTTTGTGTCACGGGAAACTCTATCAGAAAAGGATGAAGAAGGCGTTCGATAAAAAGGTCTGTCCTCGAACTTACAAAGAAGGTGATATTGTCCTCAAGAAAATACTATTACCTCGACTTGACGCTCGTGGAAAATGGACACCTAACTATGAAGGTCCATATATTGTAAAAACGATGTTCTCAGGAGAAGCATTAGTTCTCACTACAATGGATGGGGATGAGCTACCGCACCCAATCAACTCTGATGCGGTCAAGAAGTATTACGCCTAGTAAAGGCAGGATTACCGGCTATAAGCCAAAGGAAAACTACGAAGGATAAGGATTCGTGCAATCATCTACTTCTAAGGTCGAAGGATTACTGGGACCCTCGATAACAAAAGAGCAACGACAGTATTAATATCATTTCTATTTGTCATTTTCTTTTCTCGCATTTTTGTACACTCGCCAGTTCAAGGCAATATCAATAAAAGTTTCTTTTCTTGCATACTACGCTTTCTTTCTCATTTCAATACCATTTGCAAAGGATAAATTATTTTCATAATCTTTAACTTAGATTTAATATGAGAAACTTACAAACTTTCAATACAAAAGCAATAGGATATAACTACGAAATCTCCGGAAGGGTACATACGCCCTACGCTGCGATCACTCTGATCTAATATAACTCTTTCACAAAGAATAATATCAATGGATCATTCAAATACAATCCGAACTAGGATTCACGAACATTTCAAAAGGGGTTAAACAAAAGTCAACGGGTGATGAGGAGATAAGGCGTTGGAGTTATCATACATACTCATTTGCATACACGCAACATCTACGTGTGTAAACATTCATATATATATATATATATATACATTATACAAACAACAAGGGCATATGCATGCCCATAATGCATAAGCATGATGCATACGCATTTACAAAACAAACTACTAAGCAGGTGAACTTACGCGAACCAGGGAAAGCGATCAAATGGTGCAGGTGAAATTTGTCCGAACTAGGACAAATGATCCAAATGGTGTAGGTGAAATTTGTCCGAACTAGGACAAATGATTCAAATGGTGCTGGTAAGTTTGCTATAACCCTAGAAAATGATCCTATTGGTGCAGGTGAGTTTGTTATAACCCTAGCAAATGATCCTATTGGTGCAGGTGAGTTTGCTATAACCCTAGCAAATGATCCTATTGGTGCAGGTGAGTTTGCTCTAACCCTAGCAAATGATCCTATTGGTGCAGATGAGTTTTCTATAATCCTAGCAAATGATCCTATTGGTGCAGGTGATTTTGCTATAACCCTAGAAAATGATCCTATTGGTGCAGGTGAGTTTGTTATAACCCTAGCAAATGATCCTATTGGTGCAAGTGAGTTTGCTATAACCCTAGCAAACGATCCTATTGGTGCAGGTGAGTTTGCTATAATCCTAGCAAATGATCCTATTGGTGCTGGTGAGCGTGTTAAAACTACAGCAAGTGATCCTTTAGGGTTCACAAACTACGGGAACTTACTAGAACATAGTAAGTGGGGTTCACAAACTGCGAAAGCTTGTTAGCAATGTAGCAAGCTGATCACAATTAACGGTGAGTCCTCGCTATGTAAGACTCAGGCGTTAGCAGGACATTCCTTTTCTCTCACACTGGAGCACAAGGTAAATTTAGGGGTCTTCCATTATTTAATAACTCTTCGATTCGAAAAGCGTGAGACCTGCGTATTCTCACGCCATTCAATCCAAGATAATTAAATAGGGGCAGCTGTCATACCCCAAAATTTACCCGATATAATTTGCATCTGTCCATTTATTAAGGGCGTTAAAAATTAGGAGCCATAGGGTTTAATATACCTATTATTAAACTCGCTCTCCTATAAAACTCCCATATAAATTGGTTTAAAATAAGTAGAGCGTGAACAACAAATATTCAAGGTCCAACTCATTTTGGCCCATTTGTTTCTAGTCATTTACTCATTTTTATTACAAATTTTTCATGTGTCTATTAAATAATATTACTATTATTAATAACTATTTGGATTATTATTGATAGGATTATTATATAATTTTGTTTCTAAAATAATAGGAGTTCAATTATATTAAGATTAATCTTTCTTATCAGGGTTTTTATTAATCTTAATTATAAATATTATTAGTTAATTAGTTTGTTTTACTGATTAATTAATTAACTGATTAATTGAAGTTAATTGGGATTATTTTTGATGTTGTCGTTTTTGTTGTCTTTTGGGCCACAAAGCAATAGCAGAAAAAAAGAATCAATGGGCCCATCATGCTGGATCACATACGGACCAGGAAGTGGACCGGGTCAAACCAACCCGGCCACTATTCATCACCCTCTTCACCCAACGGCTGCCGCTGCAACACACAAACCCTAGCTGCAAGATCAAACGCACAGGCCCAAAGATTATCAATCAAATCTTCAACTAAGACTAAATCTAATCTTAACAAAAAAAATCAAATCTCAGAGGCAAATCAGATCAATTCGTAATCAAGATAAAACATTTTATTGAATCAAAGTATAATTACAATTGGAAGGAATCAGAGATTTCAAATCAAATCTAATCGAATCAAACCTCAGTAAAACGTAAATTAATCCTAATCTCTAATTTCCTAACTTAAATCTAACCCTAAGACTATAAAATTAAAGGAAGAAATTAGAAGAAGGATTCGGAAAATTTTGCTGACGAAAAGCCCTAAGAACGCCGCTTCACTTTCATCTTCACACTTGCGAAAAGAGAGAGAGGAGGAAATTAGCGAGGGAAGCTTTCACGTTCCAGAAACGAAAGATAAAAGGTAAACCTTAAATCGACACTTAGCTTAAGTTGTTTCGCTACTTGCATGCATGATTTGGCTTGATTGTCTGGAAATTTTGAGTTAGGGTTTATGTTGTGGCTTAGGATTCTTAGGTTGTTTGACAGTTAGGGCTAGGGTTCTACGAATTTGGGAGGGTTTCGATGCTATATGATGTTGATTTCTGGGTTTTCTGGGTAAGGCTGCTGAAGGACTGGGTTTGGGATGATGAAGATCATGAAGATCTTCATCGGTATCTGGGTTTGACGATGGATCGGAAGGAGTTTAGGGGAGGAGCCACCGGCCAAGGTGATTTCCGGCCGGTGGTGGGTGGTGGTTTCTGGGTGGGTGTTCATAAGAGGGGGAGAAATATGAGGTGTTTGGGGTTTGAGTGGGAGGACGGAAAGAGAGAGAACGAGAAAGAGAGAGAGAGAGAGAGAGAGAGAGAGAGAGAGAGAGAGAGAGAGAGAGAGAGAGAGAGAGAGAGAGAGAGAAATCTGGAGAATGAGAAGTATTCTTCTCCTTTTGCTTGCGTTTGCCCAAACGGTTTCCTGCTGTTAGATTTGCGCCACTTGGCCTACCATGGCCACTTGGCAGCATCACTGAACGTGGCTCAGTATGCCTCCCTTTACCATGCACCCTCTAGATTAAGAAATGCAGGCCGTTGAGATGCCACTGGATGGATCCTGGCCTTACACGCCCTGGATGTATACAATAGCCGTATACCCTCACCATACGGGATCCTAACGGATTAAAACAGTTGATGGGCCAAACCTAATTGCTAATCACCCTCCTTCAATTGCTACCCTTTACAACATACACCCCCCTGCAAATTAAAAATAAAACTTAATTAATTAATGTTGTAAAATGTTAATTGTTTAATTGTTCAATCTTTTTGGTAATTCAAACTAATTTTCTCCGCGAACCGACTATCCTTATTAGTCGCATTAGGCGAGAAATAAATTTGATTAATTTAATTTATTTGTGAACAATAATTTAATTAATTCTTACTAATTCTTTCCTCGATCCGACTAAAGTTATTAGTCGCATTAGACGAGAGATAAAAAAATATGAAATTTAAAATACATTTAATTCGCTGCCCGCGAAGATCGAATCTATCGATCTGAGTAACCAGCGATGCCCCATTAATCCGTTAGCTATACTGACCAAATCTATTGGTCATCGCATCTAACGGTGCCATATCAAATCAGGGTTGTATGCCAAACCTCAAAAATTTCTCATCTTCAAATCAAATTCAAACTACGACAGGCCACTCAAAAAGCCTTTAAATAATTTAAAACCATAAAATTCTAATTCTAAGTCGTACATGTAACACCCCATACATAACTGACTAGTATATTATGCATGAAACGTTAAAATTGATACTGAGTACATACAAAAGCTATAGATATAGAGAGATCCATATAAAATACAACATGAAATTCTACTAAGAATTACAACACGTGTGTCTTCAATGGATTTGCACAGCGGAAAATGAGATCTGACGAGGTCTCCGAGTCATCACACTTCCTAGTCTTCAGTCCAAACCTGCTACTGACCAAACGCTACTAAACTGCACCTGAAAAAAATATAAGTTGATTGGGGTGAGATTACTAAATCTCAGTGAGTCCTCCTATCCTATGGGTCCACTCGGATCTACAGGGTACATGCATCAAAACCGAATCCACCATTGACCCGGGGTTGTCCTCACATCCGCTACAAATACGGAGCAAACACATGATTCGTCCACCATAGGAGTCATCATATCACAAGTACACAAATAGTACTCAAACATGTATGCAGACCCATACCCATGTACGAGGAATCCAGAAGTGGAAACAACCAAACTACCAAGGCTGCACACACACCCTCGGTGGGTTCACCCATGCCTATTTGCCAAGAGACTTGCACAAGCACCCTGCAAGAGTGATTAAATGGGTTCGCACATGCCTACATGGCTGCGAGATGACCTTGCCTAAGAGGCGACACCGTCCCATTAACCATATGTACGCACGTGGTGTTAACGGCAAGTGCAACACGCCGTCTCGACGCATGAGCCCATCCGGGTAGGAACCTAATGATATAGCCTACTTGGCATCACTAGAGATGGTTTACCTGTTATGCGTAGGCTTACTTAGCCGCATAACGCCACCATACCGAGCACGCAAGTGTGTTAACGGCAAGTGAGTAAAACCCCATACGGAAACTCACGAGCACACTGCAACGGTAGTTCAGATGTGTTAATCATACCAAGAACGCCAATGTGTTAACTGCAAGTGAGACACGCCTCATAGACTCTCACGAGCACATCGCAATGGTAATTGGAAACTAGTCCATATACAATGGTGCCTTACCACCTAGTAGTGGCCCACTTCGATTCTAGCATACCACACGCATAACAAGCGTCAATCACACAATACAATCAATTCCGTTCGTTTAACCAAAACGACGGTGTCTACAGGTTCCATGTATCATACATAATGGCATAACATTTTCAAACATGGATATACTATTCATAGTAGCAATAGGCATTCTATTCAATGCATGACATAATAATTATTAATCAATTGGTAAGGACATAAGTTCCCATACTAATTCATTGATTCACTAAGTGGGGACCCACTATTATTAAATCAAACATTCTGTTTTGGGGACCAATTTTATTAGAAAGTACACATTGCTAGCTTTCCAACGATATAAAGTTTGCGCAATTTCGATACCCGAGCCGAAAGTTACGAATTTCCGAAGTTTGCTGATTTTTCCCCCCTGCGCCCAGGGTAACCGATTACCCAAACTCAGTAACCGATTACTGGCACTAAAAACAGTCCAAAATTGCATTTTTAACAGAGTAATCGGTTACCAAAAGACCCATAACCGAATACCCTGTAGCAGAATCAATTTTCTACGTTTTAAAAGCTCTAAACCAGTCCCAAACATCCTATAATTGATTCCCTGCACTCTCAATACAGTCCCAACGAAATTGCATCATATAAACACATTTAGGAACATCAGCATGCAAGGATTATAGCAGAACAAACATAATTAGCATCGTTGATTCCCTAATTTACTCACAATCCCTAAACCCCAAAAGAGAAATCCCTACATGCAAACCCCAAGTCACTATCTAAGGACTCACCTGAAATTGGAGATGATGATGAAGCTGAACAACAAGAAGAAGATGATGGGAGAATCAAGCTTGGGGCAGATTCTGGTGCATGCAAGAGTTTGATGAGAACTTGAGCTTGTAGTTGGACCAAATGTGCACTTTCTCCTCCTTTCCTCATCTTTCACGTTCCTCTACTTCTTCTTTTTTTCACAAATTCTGGTTTTCTTTTGTTTTTAATTCCAATTGCAAAACCAACAAAATGAGTCTAGTGAGCTTATTAAAGAATGGAAATGTCTAAAATACCCCTTACCATCCATTTAGTCAATTTCTCTATAATTAGACCAATTGAGAGACTTAGTGCCAATTATCCTCTAATGACTTCATCAATTTATTTATTGATAGTCTTTAGGTGATAATTATACCGGGTATTACATTCTCTCCCCCTTAAATAGAATTCGTCCTCGAATTCAATCTAATCACCATGAATACAAGCTCTTGGAATCTTCTTCCTAACGAGGGGACAAAAGTCCCTTACATTCCTCCTTTAGAAAAACCCTTGCGGCTCTGCTTGAGTATCGTTCCATCCAAGGAAACATAATCCGCCAGAACTGGTGTTCCACTATTCTTGATCGAAAGCCTTAATCCTTACACAACACATCTATTCAGATACTCCATATTGAAATACTTGAGAAAGATCCTTCCGAGGTCTTAGACCCTTACCGCTCCAAACTAGATTTCCATAGCTCCAGGACCTTAGCAGTCCCCTCATGTCGAGTATCCTTCATTCCAGTCTTCGTTTAACTTATCCTTGCTAAACATACGTTACTGCTAACCTCGACTTCTCGAGTTACTTCCCATTCAAGAATTTCTGCCAAAAATATTCCTTGGTCTTAGCTTCTGGTACCCAAAGTCTTAGGATGGTTGTACCAAGTTTACCTTTACCTATATAACTGAATCTCCTTACTTAACTCTCGCCTCAGTCCTAGACGTATCAATCATCACCGCAATCCACGATGATGTAGCATTCCACAACCATAGCCTTGATGTCCATCAACTTCACATAAGGTTTTGCCCACAAAGGTGAACTCCAATGATTAACCTGTAACCACGATTCAAACCTTCATACGTGCTCATAAATGCACAAGACATAACCACAAAGAACTTGCGTCAACTGAATGTCCTCACTAGTCTTCAGCATTCCGGCGGTCACGACACTATGTCCAACCCTTACGACTTACAAGCTAAACTGATGACTTACGAACATCGGACCGCATGCCATCCACAAAATGTATTCCCAAGCTGGCCCATTGACAACATCGCTCGAGTTTATGGTGGATCCTCGAGAGACTGGAATGAACGAAATGCTGCTTCAACAATTTCTCTCAGGAAGATATTCCCACCTTAGACTTATCTGATTCTTCCTCGATCCGTTGCGCTACTCTGATTCCAATAATTCACACACCTTGAAACCCTCTGAGTCATGCTATATCCATAATTCACTTTGTTTCCATTAATACACAATAGTTCCTTATCTACAATTGTCCAATTACAACACGTCCCAGAACTTCTATTTAATCACTCATTGTCGACTACTCCTCGAGGCTGGGTACTTCCCAGAACCAATTCTCTATTTACTATATCATTCTGGGTCAGATCCATTCAACACGTCTTTAGGCACACACTACGGTCCCATGACGTCAAAAGTCAAAGTCTCCCTGACTTAGAGATTCGTCTCTTGCCATTGATTCCCACAGCGTATAACTTGTTATGTCTTCCCTTACAACAAGTCTTGTTACTCAACCGGTATAAAGATTCTTTCACTAACGCTTTGCAGCTTACGATAACTCTGTCGGTTTAACATCGCTTCTTCCCAACCAAACGGCTTCATTCTCTTAGCGCAGTGCCACCTCTGATAACTCGTGCGACTTACTGGTATAACAATCCTCTCATAGCCACACTCTGTCCACCCAGTCATATAATGTCTGCTCCACCTCTGAATCTGGCATTAAACTGACTTCCTCGGCGGCTGCATCCTTCATTGCAGGGCTTCTAACAGTTAGAGTGTAGCCACAGTGCTAGAAATCGCACTTTGTACTTCGAACATCTCTCTTATAGACTCCTTAGTAGTCCTCAAACCAAAATGTCTATGCTTTACCAAGATTGACATTTCTTTACTTAGGTTATCCACCAATACTCTACCAGATACATCACACAACGAGCTAGTCCAAGATACAATTCGTATATTCCATCATCGGTCGCCAATGGTACATGATAGCCACCCACTATGCTACCCAGGATATCATGACCGCACATGAGTCCCACTCTAGACACTCATGCAAAATTGCAAACTTAACTCTTCATGAAACGAGAACGTCTGCAAGGTATAATCTGACTCTAACTCCCGCGAGCAGGAACATTCAGAGTCTCCATAAGCATAGTATCAGATCTTGATCCATAACACCATCGCCTGTCTAGTTATTCCTCTACTATCGTGCGCGACGTATGGATCCTTATCCCGCATTCCTTATGAGAGTCTGGATATGCATCTCACAAGTGCCAAATCAGAATTCTACCTTGAGCTTCAGGTCACCTTTGTCCCACACATGTCAGAAAAAGGATGACTCACGCATCTCGTGCACGATAGCGATACTGTGGCATTATACACGTCTGGTAGTACCAACATGGTGGTCCAACTCCGAGGCCATGTATCCAGGTAACCTACCTCAGTGGCGTATAATGATCCCCACGCGTATCCTATAGTCGCAACCGACAAGTGTCTGAACAGGCCTTCAACAGGCTCATCGTTTCTCAAGTCCTTCAAATCACACTCCTTAGAATGCTAAAACCTGAGAGTGCTACACATCAAGGTTTACTCACTCGGAAAGCCAAAACGCCAAACACGAAGATTTGAAGTTCAACTTCGGATTACCATGCAGTGTGCGTACCCACTCGTCTCACACATGCAAGAGATTTCCAAGGATAATTCAGTTCAGATAGGAATGTTATAGCTCCTAATTGTCATACCCCAAAATTTGCCCGACACGATTCGCGCCTATTGAATTATTTAAGGGTATTGAAATTAGGAGTCATAGGGTTTAACATACCTATTGTTAAACCTGATCTGTTATAAAACCTTTAATTAAAATTAGGTGTGCAATTAGCAGGTATTTGGGCTCAATCATTTGGCCCAATCTATTTAATTGTGGGTTTTTTTTTATCACTTTTAATAAACTATTGATTATTCATTTTTTTTTTGTTATTAGTGATTAGGATATTATTCAATTTAGGGTATTAGGTTCAACTACTTATTTGGGTTTTCTTAAATAATTAGGATCATTAGTTTTTTAATATAAGGGTTATTAGGATTAATCACTATTATGGTTACTAATATTACTGCTAATTATTATTGTTAAGACTAGTATTATTAGTTTCGATTAATATTATTATTAACAGGTTAATTATTAGGATCAATTTTTATTATTACAATTTGTGGGGAATTATTGAGTTAAATAGGGCCTCTAAGTTCATTCATATTTTTGTCAAGATTTTATTTCTCATTTATTAAATTATTTTTGATTTTTATAAAATTCAAAGATTAATTATATAAAATATGAAATAAATTAGTCAAAGTGCATGGGCTTGGATTTAGGCTGTGTTTGAAGTCCCAACTATGCTGCAAGAAACGTAAATCGAACCGCGAGCCAATCTTGACAAGATAGGAAAATTTAGACGTGATTTGCAAATAAAATCCCTCCATGATGATTTCGAAGATTCACTTCAATCTGGGCTAACCTAAATTGTCGTGATATATATGTACGCAAGGGTTGCAGATTCGGGGGAACAAGGTTTTGCTGTCATAAACATTCATTATCGAGTACAAAGTTTCAAGGAAAAACTCAAATTCGAACGCACGGTTTCAGGCCAATTCAAGGGATTTGAAGAGTTCTAACGCATCTCTGGACATTTTCCTGAAGCAATACAGCCCGTCACAAGGCCGCAGTACTCAGAAACACGCGCCTATATGCTCACGGTTCGGTGTCTACGAGTTGATTCGATTTGATTAATTTGCGCATGATGAATCAATTTTGATTATATATTTACGTTCCTGATGTTGAATCGAAGCTTTCCATGTGGTTTAATTTCTGTTTGAGTCCATGAATCATTATCTGCCATTGTTAGGTTATGAAGGTTCGAAATTAGGACTTTGAGATTTAGCCCAAATTGGAAGAAACCAAAGCCACCATCGTGTTCAGAACATGATTTACAATCGATCCATGCTTTTAAAATTTATTTATTGGTGTTATTTTGTGAGATTCGATTTGCAGGGGTGGCCATAGCTTTTCACGTATCTGCAGAAAAGAAGAAAACAAACCATGCGAGGAAGAAGAACATAGGCCACGCTGACTTTTTGTTTAAAACTGTTAGCGTCATCTGATAGTTTAAGTAGGATCCATTTTAATTCATTATCACCAAGCGAAGTTGGTCTAGTGGTAAACGGATCAGTTATAAGGTTTAAAGCGCAGAGGCATCAGTTCGAGCCCCACCTGCGCCATATGTTTTCTTTGTTTTTTCTTCTTCTTGATTCTCTTTGCAGGTTCAGATCCAGTGCACGTGGCGCATCCACGCTTAGGATGCATTCTCCGTCATTAGCCTTAGGATCTCCTCAGAATTGGATCCGACGCACACAGGTTTGGAGGCATACGATAGACCTTCAAAGGGTCATCACACTGGATTACTACCAGGTTTTCTCTACATTTTATTATTAAAATGAAATGTTAATTAATTCTATTAGATTTAATTAATTTATTTTAATTAGTTATATTAGATTTAATTAATTTATTTAATTAGGATAATAACATTAGGATTAGGCCAATAACTGATATTAGGATTTTTCCCGATTATTCCGATTAGTCGACTTAATTATTTAATTAATTTTTAATTAATATTAAAAAATCAAAAAAAAACCCTAGAGAGGTTTACCCGATGCATTAGGGTTTGCTCAATCCCATTACCATTCTGGCAAAAACATCAAACCTTCAATTAATTCTCTCCTCGACCCGACTAAAGCTATTAGTCGCATTAGACGAGAGATAAAAATAATAAAACATTAACATTAATTCTCTTCTCGACCCGACTAAATCTATTAGTCGCATTAGACAAGGGATAAAAAATACATAAAATTAAAATACATTTTAATTTGCTGCCCGCGACGATCAATCTATCGATCAGAGTAACCAGCAATGCCCCTTTAATCCGTTAACTATAATGATCAAACCTATTGATCATCGCAACTAACGGTGACATATTAAACCAGGGTTGTACGCCCAAATCTTAAAATACACTAAACCACGACACTACGGATTTTCATCCTTTTCAATCAGGCAACTCAAAATGCCTTTCAAATCACAACTTTCAACAACTACGACAGGTGTCATACCCCAAATTTGTCCGCATTGGTGTTAATAGTCAATTCAATTTATTTAAACTTTTCTTCTACCAATTTTATTTATTTATTTATTTTTATATCTTTTAATCATATTCATTTTATAAAACCATTCTAGGTGAGGAGTCTTTTTTATGTTTTATCAAGTATTAACTATATGGCCCATTAAGACTTCAAACTTAATGTGCAATTAAAAGTTACATAACAAAATGATTAAAAATTATATTAGGATTTTTAAATAAATGCTTAGTATATATATATTTAAATACGTGTGTATTGCATCTAATTTATTATGATGTGTTTCTTTTCATATTTTTGGGTAAATTAAGATGGTAATTAAATCTCCTTCTCACCTTAACTATTATAATTTATATTGCTAGTCACTCATTTAAATTATCCTCTCATTATTTAGAAATTTCGTTAAAATTAGGATTGCTTTTTATTTTATTTGTTTCTAATCACTACTATAATTAAATAAATATGGTAATTATCATCAGCTATTATTTTTAAACATTAAGGCTATTTACGATTATTTTTGTCATGATTAATGTATTAACTATATATTTTTTCATTCTTAGTAATTCATAAGATATTATTAAATTGTAAATATTAGTTGAATCATGAAATTAATATCATCTACTTTTAATCAATTATTATCACTAAAAACATGCATAATATTTATTAATTTTAATATTAAAATTATTATTTATTTTTTATCCCTTTCTTCTTCAACCTCGATACGGCCACCGCGGCCACCCCTTTACCACCAAAAACTTTAATTCGGTTTCAACCCAAGCACAACAAGAATAGGAAAGAATCTCATCAATTGAATACCAAAAATTATGAGTTACAAGAAAATCAAATCTCTAAAAATCAAAATCCGAACAAATAAATACAATTTACACCAGCATTCAAATCTTTCCTAAATAAAAATCTGATATTATAACTAAATCAAATCAACCACAGATTCAAAACTTTTCCTTAATTGATTCATAACAATAATCAGACTTGAATTTATTTCCTAATCTAACTAATTCTAAACCCCTATAAATTCACCCTAAAACTAGTTGAAAGGGACCGGGAAAAATTAACACAAAATTCAAAGAGAGAAGGTGTAGAAAAGAAGGATTTCGTCGCGAAATCTCCCAAAGTTGCGTCGCCGAATTAGGAGTTTCAAATCTGAAACCCTAATCCCTTCCTCATTCCGCCGTCCACCTGAAATCAGAGACAAGGATCAGGGATCGAAAGCAAATCCAACGCATCAAGGTTCACGACGAGAAAGAGGTAACGACACTTAGCTTAATTTCTTGATGATGCATGTTGTTGTTGGGGTTTAAAATTGGGGATTTCAAGGTTAAGGGTTTGATTTATACATCGTAGTGATTGTTTGAGTGTGTGAATTTTTTCTGGGTTGAGTTTTGTTTTCTGGATTTTGAGAAGAATAAGGAAGAGAACGTAATGAGAGAGAAAGAAGGACTTGAGGAAATTGAAAATAATAAAATGAATCCTTTCACGTTTTTTTAACATTATTCTTTTACAAGTTAAAATAAATAGTAATAATCAGGTGTGCATTTTATCATTTGCCATAATTAATTTTTTTAATCTAAGTTAATCATGTACGTAGATCTATGTTAGTCTACCGTAACTTCGAGCATGCATACGCACTGGATCCCAGCGGATCTTTATTAATTTACTTGGGCTTAAGCCCATGCGCTAATCACACCCTCCAGCCCGATCCTTTTTTTTAGTTTTTTTTTTAAACAAATTACACCCTATAACGTTTTGGACTCAATTGATCTTTTGGGCCAAATTTTTCACTATTAGAAACCCTCATTTTACTAACCTAGGAATAAGATGTACCCCCTGTATAATTCTGTATAAAATGATTAATTTTAGTTAATGAATTCTATTTTGATTAATTAATATATACTTCTTAAAATCTGAACGAATAAATTAATATAATTAATATTTTTAATAATTTTTTTTCCATTTAAATCTTTTTTTTTTATATATATTCATTAATTCTATAATTTTAATATTTATATAAAATTGTTTTTTTAATAATCTATTTTGAAATGACTAATATGGTTAGTAACTAATGAGCCGATGACATTCTAATAAATGGGTAAGCCATTAACTTTATGTCAATTAACGTTTCTCTATTTCTAAAAGAATCACTAAGTTTATTTTTACTTTTATTAACCTATTCCTTTTTTTTTATATATATATAAATTGCTGAAATATCTAAATAATTCAAACCTTTTTTCTTATTATCATTACTAACATAATAATTTGAATCTAATATTATTTTCCCAAAAAAATAGGATAGTGAATTTATTTTTAAATCAACCACGAACTACGTCTACGATTATACCATTTCAACTCAGACAAATTCAAGGAGAGTTTCTAAAATACTTTCGCAATCCCTAATAAATACAGTTAACTAATCAAACATGAACTACGGTACTCTGACTTCCTCATTGCACTAGAGGATACGTAGGCATAGGGTTTTGAAACCCTAGCGAGTATAACTATAAAAAATACTAACATATCAATAAAACTATTTTTTGGATATAGGTGAACGTACGTTTACCGTATCTTCAATTTAAATTTATAAAAACCTAAACCTAGAAGGGGTCCCCTTGAATACAAGGGAGACGAAGGGTGCCTAACACCTTCCCTCCGTTTAACCGACTCACGAACATAGAATCTCTGACCATAGGGTAATCCGTTTAATTCTCTTCCTTTAGGATAAAAATAAATGGTGGCGACTCTTTTCCTTAAAATTTAAAGCCGGTTGCTACAACAGGCCAGTCAAAAAGCCTTCAAACAATCAATTCTAATTCTAAGGCGTACAACCCTGTGCTCGAACTACGTTGACTCTGATTCTCCATAAGGAGATACGTAGGCACTTGGATAACCAAGGCGAGTCCCCCTCCCTAAAATCTCAATTCACTTCAAACCTCGATTTTGCCCTTTTCACTTCTTTAGCTATCATCCTAAATATCTTAGCCATAAATTGTTACCTTAGATTCAAAGCCATAGGAAAGGGTTGAGGGTGCCTAACACCTTCCCTCGGCCTGATTATAATAACTTACCCAGATTTCATAACTGCGTAGGGTTTCCTATTCGCCCTTCAGAAAAGGTGGCGACTCTAAAAGCTTAATTTTTAGGGCAGGTTGCTACACTAATAACCAACTCAACTGCGATCATCCTACCGACGTCCCAGATAGATCTTAGTTCCTACTCGCCTGAGCGCCCAACGCCAAGCGTAGTTCTATGGCTTCACTCGGGGTTAGACGAACAACAACTAACAAAAACTTAGGTTACTGCATTTCACGCTTCTACATCATTTCAAATTCCATCTAGCGTAGTTCTAGAACTTAAATATAAAATGATAAGAGTAGAAATACATATCCTCTTCTATCGACCAGGTATTCAAACCTCGCCCAATCGTAACTTACCACATTCGTACCTTCCACCAACATTTACTAGGTAACTACTCTCGCTTCGGGTACTTCGAGTTAATTCAGGATCGAATACTTCGCCCATCCAATTACTGTCCGTACCAGCGTAATCAGAAAGGTCTGACTCCTGTGTCCGCACTTCCAAAGGTTATTCCGTCCTATCAGCTCATCAGTCACACCCAACACTGACAACATCATCAGTACTGAATCCTACTAATTCCTTGCTTAACACCTTCGGAGAACCTCACTTACAAGGCTCCTACTCAATCCTATTTGGATTTCCCTTGCTATCACCAAGACTTAGAGAAGGTTCCACTCCGTCCAATCAAAATCCTGGGGCATCTAGTTGTCTCGATCCACACCCTGACAGTTCGGGTATTACTTCTTTGCGTCAAACGCTCCTCTTAAGGCTGAGAACTCCAACATTCCTTCTACTTACGTCGTCCAATAAATCCAGCTTCCATATCCAATTCACAACCCAACTAATCCTTGCTACTTGGGTTCACGACACTTACAGGTTTACGAGTCCTCGTGGCGGCTCTGCCGTAATTCTACTGTCTCACACTCAGTCGATGAGTTGATCAAGTTCAACAACTGAATGAGATTTCAATAAAATCAGGCTAGCAACGCGCAAATGTGAGGAAGAATGGAATTGCTAGTGATGTCTCATGGCTCGGCCGAGAATCGACCTGCTCTGATACCAACTGTAACACCCCATACATAACTGACTAGTATATTATGCATGAAACGTTAAAATTGATATTGAGTACATACAAAAGCTATAGATATAGAGAGATCCATATAAAATACAACATGAAATTCTACTAAGAATTACAACACGTGTGTCTTCAATGGACTTGCACAGCGGAAAATGAGATCTGACGAGGTCTCCGAGTCATCACCACTTCCTAGTCTTCAGTCCAAACCTGCTACTGACCAAACGCTACTAAACTGCACCTGAAAAAAATATAAGTTGATTGGGGTGAGATTACTAAATCTCAGTGAGTCCTCCTATCCTATGGGTCCACTCGGATCTACAGGGTACATGCATCAAAACCGAATCCACCACTGACCCGGGGTTGTCCTCACATCCGCTACAAATACGGAGCAAACACATGATTCGTCCACCATAGGAGTCATCATATCACAAGTACACAAATAGTACTCAAACATGTATGCAGACCCATACCCATGTACGGGGAATCCAGAAGTGGTAACAACCAAACTACCAAGGCTGCACACACACCCTCGGTGGGTTCACCCATGCCTATTTGCCAAGAGACTTGCACAAGCACCCTGCAAGAGTGATTAAATGGGTTCGCACAAGCCTACATGGCTGCGAGATGACCTTGCCTAAGATGCGACACCGTCCCATTAACCATTTGTACGCACGTGGTGTTAACGGCAAGTGCAACATGCCGTCTCGACGCATGAGCCCATCCGGGTAGGAACCTAATGATATAGCCTACTTGGCATCACTAGAGATGGTTTACCTGTTATGCGTAGGCTTACTTAGCCGCATAACGCCACCATACCGAGCACACAAGTGTGTTAACGGCAAGTGAGTAAAACCCCATACGGAAACTCACGAGCACAGTGCAACGGTAGTTCAGGTGTGTTAATCATACCAAGCACGCCAATGTGTTAACTGCAAGTGAGACACGCCTCATAGACTCTCACGAGCACATCGCAATGGTAATCTGAAACTAGTCCATATACAATGGTGCCTTACCACCTAGTAGTGGCCCACTTCGATTCTAGCATACCACACGCATAACAAGCGTCAATCACACAATACAATCAATTACGTTCGTTTAACCAAAACGACGGTGTCCGCAGGTTCCATGTATCATACATAATGGCATAACATTTTCAAACATGGATATACTATTCATAGTAGCAATAGGCATTCTATTCAATGCATGACATAATAATTATTAATCAATTGGTAAGGACATAAGTTCCGATACTAATTCATTGATTCACTAAGTGGGGACCCACTATTATTAAATCAAACATTCTGGTTTGGGGACCAATTTTATTAGAAAGTACACATCGCTAGCTTTCCAACGATATAAAGTTTGCGCAATTCCGATACCCGAGCCGAAAGTTACGAATTTCTGAAGTTTGCTGATTTTTCCCCCCTGCGCCCAGGGTAACCGATTACCCAAACTCAGTAACCGATTACTGGCACTAAAAACAGTCCAAAATTGCATTTTTAACAGAGTAATCGGTTACCAAAAGACCCGTAACCGAATACCCTGTAGCAGAATCAATTTTCTACGTTTTAAAAGCTCTAAACCAGTTTCAAACATCCTATGATTGATTCCCTGCACTCTCAATACAGTCCCAACGAAATTGCATCATATAAACACATTTAGGAACATCAGCATGCAAGGATTATAGCAGAACAAACATAATTAGCATCGTTGATTCCCTAATTTACTCACAATCCCTAAACCCCAAAAGAGAAATCCCTACATGCAAACCCCAAGTCACTATCTAAGGACTCACCTGAAATTGGAGATGATGATGAAGCTGAACAACAAGAAGAAGATGATGGGAGAATCAAGCTTGGGGCAGATTCTGGTGCATGCAAGAGTTTGATGAGAACTTGAGCTTGTAGTTGGACCAAATGTGCACTTTCTCCTCCTTTCCTCATCTTTCACGTTCCTCTACTTCTTCTTTTTTTCACAAATTCTGGTTTTCTTTTGTTTTTAATTCCAATTGCAAAACCAACAAAATGAGTCTAGTGAGCTTATTAAAGAATGGAAATGTCTAAAATACCCCTTACCATCCATTTAGTCAATTTCTCTATAATTAGACCAATTGAGAGACTTAGTGCCAATTATCCTCTAATGACTTCATCAATTTATTTATTGATAGTCTTTAGGTGATAATTATACCGGGTATTACAGTACAACCTTGTGCCCGAACTACGTTGACTCTGATTCTCCATAAGGAGATACGTAGGCACTTGGTAACAAGGCGAGTCTCCCCCCTATAATTTCAATTCATTTTAAACCTCAATTTTTACCTTTTTCATTTCATTAGCTATAAACCTCATAAATATTGCCATAAACTTTTAAATTTACAATGCAGCCTTTAGGAAAGGGTTGAGGGTGCCTAATACCTTCCCTCAACCTGATTATAATAACTTACCCCGATCTCATATCTGCGTAGGGTTTCCTATTCGCCCTTCAGAATAGGTGGCGACTCTAAACCTTCATTTTTAGGGCAGGTTACTACAGTAGGCAGCGGGGTAGGGCCCATGCGAGTATAACTCTTTCTTTTCCCTACATTTTACATGCATTTTAGTTCTGATTTAGCGCAGTTTGCTTACACACCCATAGATTTAGACACGAGCGTGGATACCATCGAGTATGATGGGCGCGAGGGGTGTTAATACCTTCCCTTTGCGTAACCGACTCCCTTACCCTCTTTCTCTGGTCGTGAGACCATTGTTTTGTTTTGAGGTTTGTTGGCATTCCCTTCCTTTTCAGGATAAATATGTTAGTGGCGACTCAGTTAATTTTCGCGGTGGCGACAGCTAGCGACTCTACTGGGAACGTCTCGACCTATTGCGGGTCTGGACTTAGCGAGTCGATCCTAGTGCTTGTGTGTTTATCTTTGGGTGTTTTATTGCTTTGCATATTTTCCTGTTTGCATTGCGTTCTATCTGCGCTTTACTTTTCTGCATCATATTCTGGACTGTCTGGATTTCTATCTGTGGGTGGGTGTTTCAAGAGGTAAAAGACCCAATACCCAGGTCATGAGTGATACCTTAGGAACTAGGACTAGAGTGGCCGTGACGGACAGAAGGCGTATGCCTGATTAATCTAATCACGTATCCACGGGAAGAGCTTGGTGGAATGAGGCAATATCGTATGATAATGCCTACATTTGATCCTCTGTTGGCTTTTTGACCTACCCTGGCCTAGATTTACCCGTGAGTGGGGCGGGAATCAATCATTGCTTAACAGGTACATTGATGGTGACTTTGGTTCTTGTTCAAAGGTTACCGCAGTTCTTGTTCGAGGGTTACTGTGGTTCTTGTTCAAGGGTTACCGTTGTTCTTCTTCGAGGGTTACTTTGGCTCTTATTCAAGTGGTTTCATTTCTGTGATGGTGACTATGGTTCTGATTCTATTGGCCGTGTCACGTGATCTACGGGGAGTTTCGAATTGGTGCCGAACCTATGAACTTGGGTCGTGTAACTTTGAGGAAATCCAGACTTGTCCGGTGGGAGACATCAAAAGTCCCATCACTTTCCATCATTGCATATCTACTTGTGAAAAAATGATGTACAAAAAATAACTAGCATACATGTTCCTTTCATTTCAAAGGAATCATATCTTTAAGCCTCGTGTCGAGCTTTTCCATCTCTTATTTGCTAAAAAATCAAAACATGAGGATTCCTTGGAAATTGAATGAACATGGCATTGCACGCATATCACGCATCTCATATATTTCATGCATAACAGGTGTTTAGGATCGAGGATTTCTTATTCAGACTCGGTATTCTCTCTAGACTCAGAGATTTGACTTGTTCTTATTGTGTGCTCAAAGATCAGTCATGGAACAACTTTGTGGGGTGACCAAGAAGAAAGCTCAGTTAGGGTTATTTATGAAGACATGCCTTATGCTCATTTGCTTCCATGCTTACTTTACTTGCAATTGGTTAAGCTCCATACTGTACTGATGTGTGCAAGTTTTCTGCTTGATGATGATGGCACAAGGTGTGAGTTCTATTCTGGGGCACCTGGTCGTGATGTTGGATCTGCAAGTCTTTGAAGTTGCTTGGGGCTCCCGCACGAGGGATAAGCAAGACATTATCTATCTTGAGCATTGAACCATTTGCATTGCTCCAATCCCTAAAGCATTACAAATTCCGCGTGACTTCGCTAGAATCTTGTGCCAAGTAGTAACCAAAAGTGTTTTGCAAAGGCACTTCTCATTCTCTAGGTTCTGCTCAATATCCTAAGTCATCTCCTCCTAGAGTTTTCTTTTTAGTAGTCGTCTCTTGTCAACAGAGACGAAAAAGAATGTGAGAAGCAAGTTGACGTAATCCCAATTCCTGGTGTTCAGTTGCTTCACTGTTTAATGGAATTTCAGTTGGTTAAGATTCATGCTTTGGGTCTTTCTCACCACAGATAGTTTTCCTAATTTCGAAGACAATACTCGGTGTTTTCTATTCTAGGGCGCGAGATCATAATGTCAAGCCTTACAAGGTGTTGAGGTACAAAAATTCCAGAACTTGCTCGATACAGAGATGGTTGACTTTATTCATAATGGTTTCCACTGGGCTGATCCCATTTCATCTTTCGCAAGTAGAATGTTTGTTCTCCCTCGAGGAGTAACTCATGAGAATCACTTGCAAACCTATACTTCCAGAGGCTTCCTTCCCAACAACTGTTGTATGTTCCAAGTATTGACTTTAATAGCCAAGCGTCAGAGGTTATTGTTGTTCGCTGATAGTAATACAAGTTTCCTCCATTCATGATGGTGTTTTCTGTTTCAGCAGCTATATTTATGGCTCCCGACCGAGGGATAAGCAAGACTCAGTGTTTCTTGAGTTCGCATCATTGGCATCTCAAATCCCCAAAGCATTCACAAACTCCAGTCGCTATATTTAGAGCTCCCGACCGAGGGATAAGCAAGACGCCTTGTATCTTGAGTTTGTGAACCACTGGTACGACTCAAATTCTTAAAAGCTAGACACTTACAATTTGTGGATGACTTTACCTAAATCTTCTGCTGGGAAGTAATCTAAAGTGTTCTACATGAACATATGCAACGCTTGGTGTGCTTTCCACTCTGGGGCACTTCGTTATCTGATTGAAGGTTGTCAGTCATTAAAAGACAAGTTACAAGACCTGATTTACTCAAAGGCTATCACATACGGAGAGGATCTCCTCAACATTGGCAATGCTTAAATCATCATGCATGTTCATGTTTAAGCTTTTTTGTTTTGTTAAGTACTAATTGCATGTAAAACTTGTTTGTTTTTGAACTATAATCATAATGAATTTGATATGTTTGTCTTGAAAAAATCCATTCGATTTTGCTCTTATATATGTTTTTCTATGCTTTTTGTGATACTTAACTCTTGTTAACAAAGCATGATAACTCCAAAGGGAGAATGATGAGCATAATACCAATAACCTCAAATGGTATGTTTTTTAGTAGAACCCTATTGATGATGTACAGGCATTGTTTCAAATTCCAAAACACTGGAGATATAAGGGAGTGAAACCCTCGTTAACCCCTTTGAGCCTTGAAGTAGGAGTTTCTTTTCTATACGAAAAAACCCTTATTTTTAAACCAAGGGTGGGTAGTATTCAGTTAACCTGGTCGAGCATTCAAAATTCATCAGGAGTACACATCTAAGGATACAATAATGGTTATCCTTCAAAAGGAGGACGAAATGTCAAAACTACAACGGTTATCCCTCGCCTCTGGAGGTCGAGACATCATGATTACCCCTCACATCAGGAGGTTGAGACCAACATCAAAGCCACTGTGGTTTATCCCTCACATCAGGAGGTCAAAATATGACGATACCACAATGGTAATTCTTCATCAATCAATGACTCAGGAAGACGCTATGCACTTCTAACAAATCAGAGATTCAGGATCACACGACTTGTTCAAAAGAAAATAATGAATCAAAAAGAAAGAAAAAAAAAAGAAGAAAATCCCGCTAAGTCAACAACTTGAAAGCATGTGACTTAGGCAAAAGTTAGGGCATCCCGCTGGACATCCAAATCAAAATTAAAAAGAATTTGTCCAAGCAAAATTTAGGGCATCCCGCTGGACATCCAAATCAAAATTCAAAAGAATTTGTCCAGGCAAAAGTTAGAGAACAAAAAAAAAGTGAAAGCGAAAAAACAAGGATTACAAAATAAGAATCCTCATCAAAAGAACAAAGTTGTGTGATCAGACACCAAAAACAAAAGGTAAAGTCACTGTCGCATCCAGAAGACCTCTTTGGCTTCTCAATTATCTCAAACTCCTCTTGAAGGATGAATGCTCGCATCGAGTTAACTGAACATAGGTCTGGAGAACATCACGAAGGGGGTGGGCATCAAATAATTTTGAGCCTAAAAATCCATTTTTCTAAAAAACCGTGAACCCGACCATGTTACAACCCTTAAAAGTCCTAACTGAAGCATGGATTAATTTGAAAGCAGACTATACACGAGAGTACGGTAAGGTGACTCCTAGGAGATCCGCTAAGCGCTTGAGTTGGTATCACACCATCTTTCTTTAACAAAAAAACTCGATGTAACGACATCCTTTCATAAAGTTTCTTTAAACTTCAAGACAAACATACTCTTTGCATTAGAATTATATTTCTCATAATAAACATTCTTTGCATATGAACAAGTGCTTGACATTAAGGAAGTTTCCATCACGAGCTTCAGATGAAAAGGTTTTATCCTCCCGAAGGACAAATTGTCTTCAGAACTCCGTTGAGCAAAGGTAGCCATATTTCAAAGTCTAATCACCCTCAGGGGCACAAAAGCGTTTGAATGCTCTATCGAGTAAGTTTTCAATCAATCTGAGATAATCAGGTCAAGATTCGAAGAATCTCTCAAGGTGCTAAGTAATCAAGGCATTCACCCAAAGCGCAGTCGAAGCTACCTCCAATACAGGTCAAACATAGGCATGGTGCCAAAATTCATGATACTGGGGCAAGTTGGTTTGATAGGCACGAATATCAGAAAGTCCTTACGAGACAAATTTCTTCAAAGTCCTTATTGGCAGGGGCAAAACACTATGCAGTGGCATTCTCTCCTCATCAGGAGGTGATCAGTTTAAGTTCAGGTGTGAGCTAAACAAACTTATGAACTTGAGAATCGTCAAGGTCGTCATCCTCAGCAGTCAGAAGCTGAAAGTCCAATCTTCATTGGCATTTATATTCACAGTTCAGTATGATTTGCAATTCTAAGTTTGCAACCAAGGGTGATTGATCAATCAGATAGTTATCCCCGACAGTAAAGTCTGAGCTTCATTGGCATCTCTCTTCATTTCCGTGTGATTTGTAAATCCTTCATTGGAGGTTGACCCAAGGGGTATTTTGCAAATCAGCCTATTATTCTCCTCAGTTGTCTATCCTGAGAATTCCTACTTGACTCCCAACTTTGTGCCAACATGCATCGAAGCATAATACCGCTGAAGCTTGTTCCAGAAGCCAAAGCACATGATACATCCCCACAGATGATCTTACCATACATGTTTGGTGTCTTGAACCATTACCTGTTGGAACATTCTCAATTTGTCTGTAAGCCCATTACCTGTTGGCATTCTTACAACCAATACAAATGTGCAGAACACTATGAAAGTCAATCCTTGTTTGGTCCCCTTTGAAGTCAACACTTGCTTGACCCCTTACGCCCACTTCCTGGTGGCATTCTCTTGGAGAACCAATGCATGTTTGATGCTTCGACCGATACTTGTTTGGTGTTCTAATCAATGCTTGCTTGTCAACTCGTGAATCCATTGCTTGTTTGGAAAGTTTCAAGCTCGAATGTTTGATAATCTGTTTGCTCTTGCATTTGCCCATTGTGGGTGAGCATTACCGTTCTCTACCATGTGAGGAGATCCCGTGAAGATGTCATGCTATATCCTGGGGCATTTTCATTTGTTTATCTCATAGGTACATCCTCTTGAGTGCATCATGTCAATGCATTGGCGGATCTAGCCAAGTGGATCTTCATTCCCCAGCTGAGGGTATCTACATGAGGTTTTCTTTTGTTCCAAGGTTCTTATCTTCTCAGCAAAGCACATCTCAATACAATCTTCGTGCTTCAGAAGCCTTATTCCCCGGCGGAATATCTTCTCCCTAGTTGAATCATGATTAAATGGTATCAGATTCCCTAGTAAGCTCTTGGATGAGGGTCCTTGCCAGAGTTCCTCATTCTCCCTAGTAGAGTGATTTCTCTCCCTAGTAGATTGACTTGTTTTCCCTAGAAGAGTTATCTTATTCCCCAGTGGAGTTGTCTTAACAAGAGGCTCTTATGCCGAGTCCCTTATGCCCAGCGGATTTCTTATTTTCTTAGTAGCCCATTATGCAGAAGTATTTGTCTTCCCCACTGAGTCTTTCATCAGCAGAGATTCACTTCCATCCTCAGCAGAATCTGTGTCCTTAAAGGATTTCCCCAGCGGAATGCGTCCTACAGAAGCAAGTTGGTCACTCCTCATCAGAGTTGTCTCCATGACTTGTCCTTATCTCTACGTCCCCAGAGTGTCGAGAATTTGCTTCTCCAATGAAGTTGCCAGGGTATTCCCCAAGCAGTTAAGTAGGATGATCATATCCCCAAGCAGGATTTATTCCCCAGCCAGAGCTCGCATCCATATTTGATCGTGTCCAGCAGATTTCTGATCCATCTTTCCCAGCTCACAGTTTGTGACTTCTGGTCACTCATCTTGTCCTCCCCGCAGAGTTCTATACTCTCTCCAGGATTGCTTCAGCAATTCAGTGCTCCTCCGTTGTCTCCCTAAGCAACGTTTGAATCATGCATCATTCGCATTGCATTCTCTAAGCGTATAACGTCTTCCCTCTCAGGAGCGTTATTCCATAAACATTCATACATGCATCATGCATAAATCATATCATATCTGTTTCTTTCTACAGGAAAATTATTAAGATATGAATGCTCCCCAGAGAGAAATATTCGCCTAGTCATTAAAAGTGCTTATCCCGATGTTTTGAATCAGAAGAGGATTGTTCTACTTATTTTCTGACGCCACTCAGATCAGTTCAAAGACATTCCTATTCCTGATGCCCCCAGATCGATGGAAGATATTTGTTCCTATCCTGATATTTAGTTCAGTTTTGAAGGAACCGCCTCCGGATCTCTGTCGATCTTCCGAAGGAGCAAGCCATCTGATGCATCAGATCAGTTGGAAATATCTACTCCCTGACGATTTAGTTCGTTTAGAAGAAGAACTCATCTACCCGGTCCTGATGCCTAACTATCAGTTGAAGACGTTTTCTTTACCCGACATACACAGTTCGAAAGAGATATATGTTCCTATCCTAATATTCAGATTCAGATTAGTTGAAGGAACCACCTCCAGATCCTTGTCGATCTTCCGAAGGAGCAAGCCACTGATATCAACATATCAGATGGAGATGTCTACCTGATCGACTTTGTCTTTCAAATGAAGATGGTTCTACTTATTTTCTGGCATCATGTCCAGATCAGTTTAAAGGCATTCTTTCCCCGGCGTACACAGTTCGGAAGAGATATTGTTCCTATCCTAATTTCCAGATCAGTTTTGAAGGAACCGCCTCCGGATCCCCGTGGTCTTATGAAGGAGCTAGCCGCTAATTCCCAGATTATTAGGAATATCTACCTGATGATTTAATTGCATTAGAAGAGATGTATGCCTTGATTCCCAGATCATGATTCCCAGATCAAAGATACTTATTACCCGTTGATGTCTGAAACAATCGATGTATCTCCCTCGATTCCCAGATCGACCTAAGACATTTGTCACGATGCAAGTTCGAAGACATCTACTACGTCTGATGCTCAGATCAGTCGAGATGTTCTTTCTCTTGATAACCATATCATTTGAAGTGTCCCCCCTGCCTGTGGGTGCTCGTTCCTTCTTATCACAAGTTGGAGCTACTTAATTATCCAGGTCAATTGAAGTTTTTTTCTCCCTGCTTGTGGGGTGGTACATTCCTTCTTATTGCAAGATGGAATCTTCTATTGATCAAGAGCGCAAATTTTCGAGTTCAATCTGGTATTCAATCTCCTTCCACCTCGACGGTTCGAAACCTTCGTTTCTCGCTCGTCGGGTTTAAGAAGTTTGAATAGGGGCAGCTGTTGCACCCCAAAATTTGCCCTCTTTATCGGTGCTATAAGTTATCAAAGACGTTTATTTCGTCATTAAAAAATCGAAGAAAAATAATAAAGATTTTCTTATACACGGTGTCTACAATCGTTAATTCAACTGAGCTTCATTGGATTTCATGTGGAGGAGTTCTTATGTGCTTCAATTTATATCTTCTTCAAGAACTCCTCAAAGCTTTATTGTTATGTCAAATTGAAATACCAATGCGAGTCATGACATGAGAGAGATGAATTTGTAGATTCATTGTGATCAAAGAAGTTTTTGTTCTCATCATTGTTAATCGTTGCTTGCAATATAAGTTGACTTGGATTTAAGATGGCGTACAAGGTACTAATTCACATTCTTGTGCAAGTATGGGGTATAAAGTTGTGTCAATACAAGAGACTACTTAATAACATGAATTTAGATTTGTGTTCAAGATTAATTAGTTTGTTCTTAAGCATTTGATTTGGCAAAGAATTGGTTCAAGTTGGAAGTTTCATTCATATGTATTTTGATATACAAGTTTCAAGATCATTCAACCATATTTCAATTCAAAGTCCAATACAATACACCATTCTAAAGGTCCAAGTCTATTACAAAGGAAAAACCATAAAAAAAAATAGATTACATCAAAATTGTTCCCAAGCCCATGTGCATCTTCATCCTGCTATGCCAATTCTTGATCCAATTCTTTGCCATCTTCAAGTGGCGGCACAAAACCAGCTTACATAACCAACAAAAAGAAAACTGACCCGCAGCCTGCACAAATAAAAACCGAACCGGCTCAGTTCATGCCTAGCAGCTCAAATAAAACCGATTCACAAAATTCAGGAAAGAGTTTTTCTTAATAACAGAAATTAGTAGAAGAAATAGATAACAAAAATGAGGAGGGATCAAAAGGAAGAACCTGTAACAGAATTCATAACCCTCTCGATTCATTGACGTTTTCACCATCTTCATACAATATCGAACTCTCCCTCTTTCTTCTGAGATAACCAAATTCTCTTCAACTCTCTCTCACCTTCTGAGCAAAAACGCAACAAACTTCTCAACCAAAAATCCGGATCTTCTTCTATCTTCAACCTTCTCCACCTTCATCAATCCTCCACCATCGCTCACGAACAATCTTCATCTTTTCTCAACCTTCTCCAATCTTCACTCATCTCAACCTTCTTGATCTTCTTCGCACACGTTCACATGAAAAGATAACAGAACTGAGAAAAAAAAGAGATAAGTTCATAACATTAAAACGTAACAGAATTCTCTCTCTGAAAATCATCTTCAATCTCAAAGAACTCATCAAAATTCTGCAGAAAACTCTTCGCCAATCACCTTCAGAATCCGTCACAAAGGCTTGAATCTTCATCTCCCTTCAATCACCGATTGCAATCCTCACAGAAAAAAGAACCACTGAAACAATCCTTCATCTCTTCATCATCTCTAATCGTAACAGAATTGATATTTTAAAAAACCTCTAACAGAATCATTAACTCTCAAGCTTCTTCAAAATCGTTCTTTCCAAGAATCTTCATCAATCTTCAACACCTCCGCATCATGCTTCAATCAAAACCTTCAAGAACATCATTTCCTCTGAGTCACACATCGATCTTCAATACGCTGAAGATTCTACACAATCATTAACAAGCTTCAAGAATCTCTTTAATCATCCCTGCACTTCGCTAATCTTCACCTTCGGTGCTTTCAACATCACCATAACAATGCATACGCATCAACAAGCAAAGAGAAGTAGAGGAATGTAGAAGGAAAAGAGTGCGAGTGTGGTTAGAGGAATGCATACCTGATGAAGGCCTATGATGCTTCTTTCCCCAACGTTGCGATTGAAGAAGCCGTCGGAGTATCTCCGACTAGAAACCGAAGAGAGATCGAGAGGTGCGAGTCAGAGAGAGATTGAGAAGCTGAGACGGAGATTTAGAATCGGATATGAACGGAGATGAGCAATTGAGAGTGTTGAACGAATCAGGGACGAGCGGATAAATGTGAGGATGAGAGGTCGTGGCCGGACCATTCACGGGGGTGCTCGGTGGGATTCGCCAGAGAAGAAGACCATTACGGCCGCCGCGAGCGAGAAAGGGGAAGGAGGAACTCGGTCCAAAGCAACTGAATAGCCACAACAAGTTAACCATAATCCATTTCTTATTAATTCTTGCTTTTAGTTTTAATTGACCATATTAATTAGAATTGAACCGGTTTAATTGTGGTAATGGATTCTTAACTGAGTTTAATGTGAATAATTAGATTTTAGTTATTGTTGGATTTTGAATTGAACAAAGATCAGAAAAGTTCCTTTGGGCCTTGCCATACAAAATGCTGCGCCTCACCTCCATGAGCCCAATGCACCTCTGTTTTGAGTCTTTTGACACAAAATTCTAAACAAAAAAAATACTTCATGGGCTGAATTTATATGGGCCTAGCGCCTGAGTTGATGTTTACACTATAATCCAGCTTTTACCCCCTGACTTCATGTTGTTTCTAGCTAGAACTAGTTTTTTTTTTTTTTCCTTTTTTTTTTAAGAAATAAAGATGCAATGAAACAATAGCATTTGTTAGATTTTTAGCCTTATAAAAAAGATATTAAAAAAACATGTTAATATTTTCCTGGATAGAATTTAATTGTTTCGTCACATAATTTTGTTCTATTATTCTTAGACGAAAATGTCATAAAAAACTTATTTGTTCTTGTTAGGTTTTGTTTTAGAATTTACTTTGAACTTAATTGATATTATTTTCTATTGCGGATGCGTGCTTTCTTGTTATTACTGACTTAGTTGTTGAGATGTGCGAGGTACTTCGAGAGAGCTTTCGATTGCGATTCGAATTGCTTCGTGTTCCACTTTATTTGTGGGACACGAATTCGCTTCCGGTGCGAGTGATTTGCGTCGTGTTCCACTTTATTTGTGGGACCCAAACTTATTCCCGATGCGATTCATCTGATCTCTCATTCATTGAGATGTATATTCTTGTATTGTCTAACATGTGTTCTATTTCAGGTTTGTGTGGTTATGCTCGATGTGTTTGGTAAGCGCACGCTACACATTGCTTGCTTCTGGACTAGCACAAGATCTTGTTATCGAGTATGTCAGGAAAAGGGTTCATGCAATCGGACCCCACATTTCCTATAACTCACGTTGATCGATGTTGACGCTCGGTGTATGCACGCACTGTTTTCCTTTCAGATATGTGACGGCTTGGTTGCTAAGAGGGACTCGCTCCTCTTGTCTATGGCCCAATCATTTTCGCGAGGTCTAATGCTTGGTTGACTCGGGTGGTTCACTCCCCTTGGCTATGGCGGGTCCGCTTTTCTACTACTAGGCCATTGTCGTTGGTTTTGTTTGCTTTACGAGCGGAGCTCGTTTGTGTGATACTCTTGTTTGCTTCCCCTTTTCCTCGTAGGTTGCTAGCTTAGTTTAGACTTGTACCCTTTGTATGATAACTGTAATACGGTGAACTGAATTTATTGAAATGTTGCGGTAAGCAAGAGTCGCCACCGACTTTTATTTTATCCAATTGGAAAGGCAAAAAGAATAGGAAAGACCTTTGAAAGATTTTGAGTTCAGGGGGTAAGTTATACAAAGGGAGGGTGTAAGGCACCCTTTGCATCCGTGGTTTTCCATGGGCTCTTAATTGCTTAACTCACTTTGTTTTCAAAATGTTTGAATTGTTTGAAAAGTAGGGTGTGAATAGAAAAACTTCGTTTAAGGACTTTAGCTTGTAAATAAGCGTAGCCTTGTTTTGAAAGTATTTGAAAAGAGAGGTGTGAAAAGTAATTTGAAAGTTAAATTGAATGTGAGCAAGCAATTGAGAACTACCTACCCTAAGTATGTCTTCCTTGTTCTTTAAGTCTTTCGGGTGAAAGGGTATATCCATACCATAAGAGGGAAGGAAGTCTTTCAATTGGATGTGCGGGTTATCGAGAGTATCGTTCACCATAAGACTGTCCCTTGCCATAAAGAGGACAGATAGTCTAAGGGAAGGATGTAATAGTCATTCTATTTAGGCATCATGCGAGGATACCTTAGCAATTGGGGACAATCATTTTTATAAGGCAACATCGAGGGACAACATCTTAGGATGATTTCAATGTATTAAGGCAACCTTGCTTTAGGTATCCTCGGAATCGAGGGACTTTGACTATTTAGTATACTTAGAGGCAACAAGGCAACGGTAATAAGGAAACAAGGCAACCAGAGGGTTACCCTAAAGGTGTGTGAGTGCACAATCATGTGGTTAACTTCGATGACATTTATCTTGTAAATTAGTGATTTAGGTTCAGTTAATAGTCTTGCACTCCCTAAATTACTAACCATGGCAGAAAATAAAACAGTTAAAATCCTACGCTATTACAATAAACACCTGCGGGGATGGGGGAAATTAAAAGGCAGAAGAATAAACCTAATCTATTACAATAAAACCCTTATAGTGTAACAGAAAAATAAAAGAAAACCCTTATAATTAATTTATAATCTTTGAATGCCTTAATCTTCCTAGAACCCTTGATTGACTCTGATCATCTGAGAACTAAACGGAAAATAAATAAAAGTTAGTGTAGGAGGGATTCATTGACTGTTCGAGGCAACCCTATTTTAGGCAAAGACAAAATAAAATTAAAATGATATTTAAAGAAGAAAAGAAATACTTAGCTTTTGATTTAACGGCGTGTAGTCGGAGGATACTGGGGTAACCCTGAAAATGTGCACAAAAGAAAAGAATTTTTAGTGTATGAATGATCTACAGACCTTAATTGATTAAAGATCTATAAACCCTAAAAAGAAAACTTATTGTGACCTAAAGGGTTTATAAGGCTTAAAAGTGGGTTAGTGGATAACACCTACCAATAACAGTGATTAGTGATCATGATAAAATCAGGGTTTTAAGGCATAAAACATTTAACTAGCCCAAAAAAGAATTATTAACTAAAAACCTTAATTTAATTACTATTGTAAAAGAAATTTTGATATTATGAGAAAAACGAGTTTCCGATTAAATAAACTAAATAGTTATGAATTTATTTAAAAATAAAATAAAATGTTTATATAGAATAAGTTTTGATGAAAATATAATAAAAGAAAATAAAAGGGAAAAATTAAAACATATTCATGTGATAAAAAAATGTAGAAGAACTTAGCTCTGATCAGGTGCCATGGTGCCTTGAAGGAGTATGGTGGACCATCAGCTTGCAGGGCGTTGGATCTAGGGTGTGATTGATCTGAGGGCTGTGAGATGAGGGGATATGGTGAGCCCTGGAGCTTGAAACGCATGTAAACCTGTAGAGAAATTAAGAAGAAAAATACAAGCAAGGGGTAGTAACGCGCTAGGAATCGATCCCAGGTTGCTGGGGTGCTGGAGCTCCTTCATTGACAACTTGTGCTGTAATTGTCAGTTGTTTCTACTACAAACAAAAACAAACAAATATTATAAACAATCGTGAATGGTCAAAAGTCAAAGAACCTGTCAGCCTGGCCCATGCGCGTGTTGACCCACGAATAAAAAACAGTCTATGCGCCACATCATCATCTTCCTCGTCGCGTTTGGCCTGGGATAATTTGCTACAATCCCGCTTCGAAATTGCTTCGATTTGGCTATGGATTCTGCATTGCTTTTCGTAGCTAATTGATGAAAAATCAAACCTGCAAAATAACCATTCAAACGCGCACACTAATAGCCCAGATCTTATTAAAATTCCCTCCTGAGCATGAATCTGATCCTTGTTTGGTTTGAAAACACTTGTAAGCACGAATAAGAAGGAAGGGTGGTATCTTGCCTTAACAATGGCAAACAATGCTTCACACGTTAAAACTTCCACCAATAAATCGAAACCTTCTCTAAAATATGCTACAAACTCAAAGAAATAGTTAGCTCGGATTAAAGCACCCTAAATAATGAGATACGAAAAATTGAAAAAAAATGCATGAATATGGTGATTGTGATGCTTGCGTTTTAGGCATGATCACGTATCAAAAACTACTTGGACTTACTCTACAATGTTTCAGGAGTGGAATGGGATGAGTGTTCGGCTTTGAGGATGCTTGGAGAGAGCCACACAAATTTGCCCTAGTTCTTGATAATTTTGCACTCTTCAATCCTTATTTCTTTCCCCAAATTTCGTCCCCCTTAGGGTTTGCATGTGTTAGATATATATACTGTGATTTTAGGTCAATAAACATGGAGCAAATGCCTTGTCTTTATGAGGAAAAATTTGATTTCCAATTTGCATTAAACTTGATTTTTGTTTCAATCATGTTCCAATATTTCCTTTCACAAAGTTTAGTCATATATTTGATTTATTGGCCGATTGGAATTGATTGGAAATCAAATATAAACCACATCTTTTTATATTTTTTTCAAATCTTTGATTTTAGCCATAATTTTAATGAATAAAATTCAATAAAAACGTGGGCCCATTTGCATGAAAATCCATTTTGAAGCCTTTTGTTTCACATTTTTCTTCTCAAAATTGACCAACTTTGACAAGGCATATCTCCCTCAATTTTTAAGATATGGATGAGTTCTAGGACTTTTTGGAAACCTCAAGATGTCTTCTAAAAGCCGCTTTGGAAGCTCTTTTTCATTTGAGGATTTTATCTTGATGATATTTGCTTTGACAAAAAACTTCCTTTGGTTGACTTACAAAAAGGACCTGTAATGTTTTGATCCATATCTCTCAATTGAAGCATTTTTAGACTTGGCATGTGAGAGACAAATTTGTAGAGAATTCAATTTATTTAAAAATGAGCTTTGGATGGGAAATTTATGATGTTCCATGTAGGAGTTATGGCTGGTCAAATTTCAATTGACTTTTAGGTCAAAAACTCTAATTTAGAAACTTTAGGTTTTGTTGATTTCTGATCTTTTCTTGATGAATCATGATCAATCCTTGATCAAATTATGAATGATACTTCAAAATGAGGATGTTGACCAAAAATCAGTAATTTTGACTGTACTTTGACCACAGTGGACTTTTAGGTCAAACCAGTCGCCTATTGATCATTTTAGCAGTTGACTAAGCAATCCTATGAATCAGAGCTTGAAACTTGGCATGAGGACCCTTTGAAGCATATGAGAAGCCATGGGATCCATTTGAGATCTTAGAACTTGATTTTACTTTGAGAAATACAAAAACCTAGCTTAGAGGTTGTTGTATAAGTCTCCAAAGGTCGAGCAGCGGAGTGCGAATGTAACTCGTTCACCTAAAAAACACAAAACAAACAGAAACTAGTTAGCCGAGCTACGGTACCTCTGATTCCTCAAAAAGGATACGTAGGCAGCGGGGTAGGGCCCGTGCGAGTATAACTCTTTCTTTTCCTTACATTTTGGATGCATTTTAGTTCAGATTTAGCGCAGTTTGCTTACACACCCATAGATTTAGACACGAGTGTGGATACCATCGAGTACGATGGGCGCGAGCGGTGCTAATACCTTCCCTTCGCGTATCCAACTCCCTTACCCTCTTTCTCTGGTCGTGAGACCGTTGTTTTGTTTTGTGGTTTGCTGGCATTCCCTTCCTTTTCAGGATAAATCTTTTAGTGGCGACTCTGTTAATTTTCGCGGTAGCGACAGGTATCACGCTCAAAGCTCTTCAAAGTCAGAAGACAGAAGATGCTCTGCACCAAAGCTGTTGACTCTGATATTCAAACGTTGTCAATCTTCAAATCTGAGTCCAAAAGAAAGTACAAGATGAAAGACTGAAGGGTCAAATCTCTGACTAACAAAAGGAACATTAGAAGCTACAAACGGCAAAGTCAGTATAAGCAGCAAAAGCATGGCTCGAGGTAGTTGACAAAAGTGTGAAACATTAAATGCAGCGTTGTACTATTCACGTAAAGCATTAAATGCTACCAACGGTAATTTCCTCTCAGGCGCCTATATATAGAATTTCTGATCAGAAGCTGAACAAAACACTTGCGCAAAATATACAGAAACGCTGTCAAATTCAAAAGCTTACAAACTTCTACTTCAACCTCACAAACTTTGTAATATCTTAGTGAGTGTTAAGTATAGAACTTAAGAGAAATATCAAAGTTGTGATTACAACTTTATTAGAAGAAATCTAAACTCTTGTAAACTTTATTTTACATTTATTGTAAAAGGATTCCTAGAGTGATCAAGTTGTGATCAGTATACTCTTGAAGACTTAGAGGGTATCTAAGTGGAAAACCATTGTAATCAGTTGGATTAGTGGATTAAATCCTCAGTAGAGGTAAATCACCTTGTCAGGGGTGAACTGGAGTATTTTCGTTAACAACGAACCAGGATAAAAATTATTGTGTTGATTTTTTTATCTTTGAAGTTTTTGAGTTACACTTATTCAATCCCCCCTTTCTAAGTGTTTTTGACTCCTTCAATTGGCATCAGAGTGTCGGTTCTAGGTGTAAGCACTTAACCGTGTTAGACAAAAGATTCAGGGAGAAAACACTAAATGGCTGATACCTTTCCGACAACTTCTACTGAGCAACACAACAATGGTAACAATGGAAGCAGCAGCTTCAATGGTTACAATAGACCACCAGTCTTTGATGGTGAAAACTTTAAGTACTGGAAGGATAAACTCGAAAGTTATTTTCTCTGTCAAGATGGTGACCTATGGGATCTTGTCTTGGATGGTTATACACCTCCTGTAAATGTTTGTGGAGTCAAGACTACAAGATAAGCTATGAGTGATGACCAAAAGAAAGAATTCAAGAATCATCACAAGTCAAGGACTATTCTGTTGAATGTTATCTCTCATGCTGAGTATGAAAAGATAACAAACATTGATACTGCTCATGACATCTTTGAATCTTTGGAGATGACTCATGAAGGTAATGCTTAAGTCAAGGAGACTAAGGCTCTGGCTCTAATCCAGAAATATGAAGCTTTCAGAATGGAAGATGATGAAAACATTGAAGCAATGTTCTCTAGATTCCAAACTCTAACTACTGGATTAAGAGTTCTTGATAAGGGATACACAAAGGCTGATCATGTTAAAAAGATAATCAGAAGTCTTCCCAGAAGATGGGGACCAATGGTTACAGAATTCAAGATTGCCAAGAATCTGAATAAAGTATCTCTTGAGGAGTTGATCAGTGTCTTGAGGAGTCATGAGATTGAGCTAGATGGACATGAGCCATAATTAGAAGAAGAAGAAGATGATGAACTATCTCTAATATCCAGAAGAGTAAATCAACTCTGGAAAAGCTAGCAGAGAAACTTCAAGAACTTCAAAAGACTTGAAAAAGGAGAATCTTCTGGACACAGAAGATCTGACAAGAATAAGGTGACGTGCTATGAATTTAAAGAGCCTGGACACTACAAAAACGAATGTCCAAAACTTCAGAGGGAAAGCCCAAGAATATTTGAAAAGAAGAAAGGCCTAATGGCTACTTGGGATGAATCAGATTCTTCTGATCAAGATTCAGACTCTGAAGATGAGCAGGAAAACATAGCACCGATGGCTACTGTTGATGAAGAGTCAGAATCTACATCAGACTCTGATTCTGAAGAGGTATTTTCTGAACTTTCTAGAGATGAGTTAGTTTCTAGCCTAACTGAACTTCTGGAAATCACGGCTCAACTTAGTATCAAATACAAAAAGCTGAGAAAGCTCTTTGCATCTGAAACTAAGAAACTTGAAATAGAAAATTCTGAACTTAAGGAAAAAGTTTTAAAACTATCTAAAGATATTGAATCATCTTCTAGTTCAGAAAGGTCTATTCCAAGCATGAACAATATTCTGAAGGAATATGAATTGAGTTTGAGAAAGTTTCTATCTAGAGGTATTGGCAGAAGTCAGCTAGCCTTTATGATATATGGAGTTAGTGGAAACAAGAGAGTTGGCATAGGCTATGCGGGTGAAACCCCATATAAACTTGAACCTGTTGATGAGATGAAAATCACATACAAACCTTTGTATGATCAATTCAAGTATAGCCATTCTCATGATATTAGGCACACATCACATGCTAAGAGTTTCCACATAACACACACAAGGAAACATGCCATTACACATTCTGAAAAATATTATGTGAAACCTTATTTTCAGTTTAATCAAAACTTGAGAAGGACTAACCCAAAAGGACCCAAAAGAATGTGGGTACCTAAGGAAAAGATAATTCATGTTGCAGATCTCCTTCAAGGCTCAAAAGACAAAGGAAAACATGTCATGGTACCTGGACTCTAGGTGCTCACGACACATGACGGGAAGAAGGTCTATGTTCCAAGACCTGGAACTTAAATCTGCTGGAGAAGTAAAGTTTGGAGGGAATCAGAAGGGCAAGATCATTGGCTCTGGAACCATATGCATTGGTAAATCTCCCTCTATAACTAATGTTCTTCTAGTAGATGAATTAGCTCATAACTTATTGTCCATAAGTCAATTAAGTGACAATGGTTATGACATAATCTTTAATCAAAAGTCTTGTAAAGCTATTAGTCAGAAGGATGACTCAATCCTATTAACAGGCAAGAGAATGAATAACATTTATAAGATTGATCTTACAGATCTTAAGAATCAAAAGGTTACTTGTCTTATGTCTGTTAGTGAAGAGCAGTGGGTCTGGCACAGAAGATTGGGTCATGCTAGCTTGAGAAAGATTTCTCAGATTAACAAACTTAATCTGGTCAGAGGACTCCCTAATCTGAAATATAAATCAGATGCTATTTGCGAAGCATGTCAGAAAGGGATGTTTTCAAAACCTGCATTCAAGTCTAAAAATGTTGTCTCTTCCTCTAAGCCGCTAGAACTTTTGAACATTGATCTTTTTGGCCCAATCAAAACAGCATCAATCAGAGGGAAGAAATATCGATTAGTCATTGTATACGACTATAGAAGATGGACATGGGTAAAGTTCTTGAAACACAAGGATGAGTCACATATCGTGTTCTTTGACTTCTGCACTCAGATCCAATCTGAGAAGGAATGTAAAATCATAAAGGTTAGAAGTGATCATGGTGGTGAATTTGGGAACAGATTCTTTGAAATTTATTTCAAACAAAATGGTATTGCCCATGATTTCTCTTGTCCTAGAACTCCACCGTAAAATGGAGTTGTAGAACGAAAGAATAGGACTCTACAAGAAATGGCCACAACCATGATCAATGAAACCAATATGGCTAAGCATTTTTTAGTAGAAGCAATTAACACTGAATGTTATATTCAGAATAGAATATCCATAAGACCTATTCTTAATAAGACTCCTTATGAATTGTGGAAGAACAGAAAGCCCAACATTTCAGATTTCCATCCATTTCGATGCGTATGTTATATTTTGAACACTAAAGATCATCTGCATAAGTTTGATTCTAAGGATCAGAAGTGTTTTCTACTTGGATATTCTGAATGCTCAAAAGGCTATAGAGTATACAATACTGAAACTTGGTAGTTGAAGAATCAATCAATATCAGATTTGATGACAAGCTTGGTCTTGAAAAGCCAAAGCAGTTTGAGAATTTTGCAGATATAGATATCTCTAACTCAGATCAAGAAGAACCCAGAAGCAAAGTTTCAGAAGATCAAGTTGCAGCTTCTTTAGAGAATCTCAGAATTTCTGAAGAGCCAACACTCAAAAGATCTTCTAAACTCATCTTTTCTCATCTAGAAGAAGTGATCATTGGAAAGAAAGATGATCCCATCAGAACTAGAGCATTCCTGAGGAACAATGTGGAATGTCGGTTTGGTTAAGTATCTTTGGTTGAGCCAACTTCTGTTGATCAAGTTCTCGAAGATGCTTACTGGATAATTGCCATGAAAGAAGAGTTAAATCAGTTCACAAGGAATGATGTTTGGGATCTGGTTCCAATACCTAAAGGATTTAACATCATTGGAACTAAGTGGGTCTTCAGAAACATGCTGAGTGAGAAAGACGAAGTTGTAAGAAACAAAGTCAAACTGGTTGCTCATGGCTATAGTCAGCAAGAAGGCATTGACTATACAGAAACCTTTTCACCAGTGGCCAGGTTAGAATCTATTCGCTTATTAATTTCATTTGCCACTCAGAATAACATCACTGTGTATCAGATGGATGTTAAGACTGCCTTTTTAAATGGTTATATAGATGAAGAAGTCTATGTCCATCAACCTCCTGGTTTTGAAAACTCTAAGTCTCTAGAACATGTTCATAAACTAAAGAAGTCATTATACGGACTGAAGAAAGCTCCTAAAGCTTGGTATGAAAGATTAAGTTCTTTCCTTCTGGATAATGGTTTCACTAGAGGAAAAGTGGATACAACTCTCTTCTGTAAAACCTTTAAAAAGGATATTTTAATTTGTCAAATATATGTTGATGATATTATATTTGGAACATCTAATGCTACACTTGGAAATGAGTTTGCTAAGTCTATGCAGGAAGAATTTGAAATGAGCATGATGGGAGAACTCAAGTATTTCTTGGGATCCAGATCAATCAAACTTCTGAAGGAACTTTGATAACACGAAAATGTATCACATATTTGGCTTGATTTACATATATTATTTCCCTATTTTATCTTAATTATGTTGCTTTATGTTGGTATTATGCTGGTATTTTCATTGTTTTAGGTTTTATGTTCATTTTGAGGACTATTTGTGAAAAGGAAAGAAATGGAGCTAAAATCACTACTATTTGTGCCTAAAAGATGGAAAAGGGGTGCTGTAGCAATAAAGGGGTGCAAAGAAGGCCCAATTGAGCAAACTACAAGTCCAGCCCACGAAGAAGCCAATTGCGCGTGGCCCAAGTCATTCCAGCACGTGGAGACGCACGTCTCCAACGTCTCTATGCCACCTCACCAAAAGGAGACGCACGTCTCCAGCTGCCTTCTAGATCTTCTCCACTTGAGACGCACGTCTCAAGTCGTTCAAAGGCTCTCCCCAAAAAGTGGAGACGCCCGTCTCCAGTCCACTGCCACGTCCCCAAGCTCCAAGCCCACTAAGAGACGCCCGTCTCCAAAAGTACGTGGACCCCGCCACTTTCTCCATTAATTTAGTGGGCAATTCCAAGTCTTCCTATATTTTCTCAACTTCCCACGCATGATCTCCACTACTTCTCACATGATGCTGAAAGGAACTTCCATTTCCATTCCCTATAAATAGAGGCTGAGCATTCATTTGAGAGTATCCAAGTTTTAGGCGCGGAAGCGCTGTTCATAGTTTTAGGCATATATTATCACTTTGTAAAAGTGGTAGTTTCTCACATTGAGGAACTACCACACTATTAGTTTTAGGCCTACAATTTATGTACTCTTGGATCACAATCTTGCCGACATTATTTCAAAGCTTCATTCAAGTTTCAAGATTTGTTTTGTTCGTAATTTTATTCAAGTTTGTTTCGTCTGCTTTACTTCCAGGTTTATTTATTTGCAATTATTTTAGTTTTATGTTCTTATAATATTGTTTTATCATTATCATTATAATATGGTTAGTAATTATAATTCCATGTTTAATAATTATAATTTCATGTTTGTTTCTTTAAGTATGTCTGGCTAATTTATTTAGATGTCGGTATGTAGAGTAATTTAACCGTAGGGATCCGAAATAAATTGGCTTAATTATGTTTTATTAAATATCACTTGTTTTTTGGTTTGTATGTCTAATTAAATTAGTAAGTCTTAAAACCAATAGAGCGAAAGTTTGAGGGTTTAAGACGGTCAAAGGTTAAAATCAATAGAGCGAAAGTTTGAGATCTTTAACCGGATAGTAGACATAGGACATTAGTTTTAAGGATGGCGAAAGCGTATTAAAACTAATTAGAACTTATTTATTTTCAAAAAGTGTTTTTACACCCGCGCGGGATGGAGAAAGCGTACGTTAGGGATATTAGCATGTTCCGAGTCAACAGAGCGAGAGTTTGAGATTAGGAGATTTAAGCAGATAACGACTTCATAAAACAAGCATTTTATTAATTACGTTGTCTCCAAAAAGCGTTTCTAAATCTGGTGGGATGGCGAGAGCGTACATTATGAGTTAGGATCGTAGTCTGAATCAATAGAGCGAGAGTTTGAGAGGAGGACTTTTAAATAACATAGTTAGTAAAGATCTTTGATTTAATTAGAATCTGGCCAATGGAACTTCGGATCACCTAAGTTAGACGAAATACATACTGATATCTGTTTGTTATTATATTTTTACCTAGATTTAAGATTTTAGTTTCCCCATTTATAAAAAACCCAAATATCATTAGCCTTAGCTTTACATAGTAACTTTAGATAACGGTAGGTCGATTTATAGTCCCTGTGGATTCGATATCTTTTAAAACTACACGACACGACTGTGCACTTGCAGTTATCCCGACTAATAGACACGCAAAGTCGCGATCAAGTTTTTGGCGCCGTTGCCGGGGACTATTCAAGTCGATATTGTAACTCTTTTAGTTACGCAGTAGAGACTAAGGCATTTTTATTTTATTTTATTAGCTACTATGTATCACCCAAACTTTTTCTACAACTCCCAACAACAGTATTTCGAGGGATACCAAGAATCCCGTAAATCCGACCTCGAAATACTGTTGGAAAATTTCAACGCGTCACAAACTCATTCTCACCCGAATTACCTCTCCATCTATCAATCCCAACATTTTGAGGAGTCGCAAGAATTATATAATCCCAACCAAACCTATCCTCAACCCAATTTCCTCTACGATCACCACAATAATTATTTTGAGGAGTCACAAGAATCCCATAATCCCGACCTCGAAATAATAATGGAAAATTTTAATGAAACATCTATGATGACAAGGAACTTTGTGGAAACACAAAATGCGACGCTAACCTACTTCGAGGAACCACAAGAATCCTATAATTCTAACCTCGAAGCTGTGAATATAAGATTACACTCAAAGATGTTTTTGATTCATGGCAAACTCAAATAAGCATTCAAACAACAAGACGGAAGCAGAAAACCTAAAGAAAAGCAAGCATTGATCTCTCATAGGTCAACCCATTAGGTTTATATGTTTATAGGTTGCCTCAACACAAGCAAAACAAGAAGAATGCAGAAAAACAGCAGTTAGGTCGACCTACCATCAACCCAGGTCGACCTAAAATGGAGAAAAATTCATATATCCCTGCTAGGTCGACTCACACATCATTTAGGTCGACCTAAATTGATGAATTCTACATACCAGCCTGTTAGGTCGACCTACACATCAACTAGGTCGACCTAATCTGTGAAAATGTCCCCAGAATGCATCAGAAGAGGATTCTAGTCGACCTACTCCTTCAACAGGTCGACCTAACTGGGAGCAAAATTCTGCAAGCTCTGTTAGGTCGACCTAAGCACTACAAGTGGTCGACCTAACTGATCAAGAAAGTTCAAAAATCAGTTTTTCTTGGTTCTAACTGTTATGCAAACATATATATTGTGCAAGGGTAATTATTCAAGCAACACCAACGACTGAAAGATACACAAACGCTTCTCATCTTCGTTCTTCATCATCTCCAACACAATTACACATAATCATTCTTGCGTTGCGGGTTAGTGATGAGTTCGATAACGTCCATGGAACGGAATTGAAGATTCCTAGTGGGTGAAGGTTTGTGGGGTTTGTTGGTGAATAAAATCTGCGGGTTTTGTCCTCCACGACGGGTGGTTCTTGGGGGTTTTTATCAAGAGGCGTTCATTGAGGATTCGGCTGAGTGTAACGATTGAGGAACGGGGAGTTCAAGGAATCAAGACACTGCAGAAGGGAATCAAAGTGAAGCTCTTGGATAACCTTGATCTGGCTCAAGATTAAGGGGGAAGAAGATTCAAAGGATCGACATAATTGGTTTATCGTTTATCGCTTTGTTATCTTCTTTGTATATACTACTTTCAACATTAATGAAAGATTACCCAATTTCAATTTGGAATTGGGGGCAGACGTAGTCGTAGCGAGGACGATCGACGAACTGCCTAAACAAATATCGTGTTCTTGTCGCTTTTACTTTCTCTTTTACTTTCTGTTCATAATTGGTTATAAGTGCAAAATTGATCAACGATTCAAGTGTTAAAATTGTGAATTAAAGTTCTGCACAAACATCACAATTCACCACAACTTGAATCACTATCAATTTGAACGTATCACCAAGTGTTTGTGTTTTTGCTTAATCCAATCTTACTGCATTGCAAATCAAAGTTGTCAATCTAGAAGTTAATTGGTTTTCAGTTGTTAAACGTATTGGTTAGCCATCATATTACTTCACCATCAATTCCACTTACTTTTTGGTTTGAAACACATACGACCTTTGCAATAGCGGTCCGGAATAGACGCAAGTCGATTCAGAACCGCTTTCGCTCGAGTCAGTAGAAAAATCCGTAAAAACTTAGTGAGATCTATTCACCCCCCCTCTAGATCTTTAGGCCAGCGTCTAACAAGTGGCATCAAGAGCTCTGGTTTATTCCGTGCTACGTGAAACACTTATTGGAAAGATGGCTTCTGGACCTAAAGGGGCTCATAATAGAGCTCCAGTTTTCAACGGAGAAAACTACGGCTATTGGAAGGATTGTATGTGTGTCCATATCAATGCAATTGATAGGAACATCTGGACAGCTATTGTCAATGGTCCATTTCAGATCACTATGACAAATGCAGCTGGTGCAGTTGTTCCAAAACCAGAAGATACTTGGAATGCTGAAGATGAAAAGAAATATGCATACGATTGGAAAGCGAGAAACATTCTAATCTCAGCTCTAGGAGTTGATGAATACTATCGCGTTTCCCATTGTAGATCAGCTAAATCTATGTGGGACACATTGCAAGTTGCCCACGAGGGAACGGATGATGTCAAACTAGCTAGGATCAATACGTTAACTCAAGAGTTCGAACTTTTCCACATGGAAGATGGTGAAACCATCGAAAGCATGCAGAAAAGATTCGTTCACCTGAAAAATCGATTAAATTCTCTTGATAGACCTGTTTCCAATGCAGTTGCTACTAACAAAATCTTAAGGTGTTTGAACAGGGAATGGCAGCCCAAAGTTACAGCAATTAAGGAAGCAAATGATCTCAACACTTTAGACATTACCACTCTCTTTGGTAAACTAGAGGAACATGAACAACATCTTAAATGCCTTGACATGCATGAGAAGAGGACAAAGAAAGAAAAGAACATGGAGAAAGAGGTAGAGAAGAAGTCAATAGCTCTAAAAGCTTCGAGCTCCAAGACCTCAAAACGAGAGCCAAAGGATAGTGACACAAGTGATGACGAAGACTCCGATGATGAGGAAATGGGACTGTTTGTGCGAAGATACAACAAATATCTAAAGAAAAATGGAGCAAAACATTCCGACAAAGGATTGGTCAACTATAGAAAGCAATCAAACATGTTCAAACAAGATGACGACAACAAAGGAAAGATCAAAGGTCTTTGCTTCAATTGTGGGAAAGCCGGTCACTACAAACCGGATTGTCCATACCTTAAGAAAGAAAAGGAGAAGAACCAAAGCAAAGGTCATAACAAATCTAAAAGAGCTTACATAGCATGGGAAAGTGATTCATCTAGTGAAAGCTCGTCAAGCGATGAAGAAGAATCAGCAAACCTATGTTTCATGGCTCATCAAAACAAGAAAAAGAAAGCTGTAAGTCATCTTAAACCTGAACTCGTAGATAAGGTATCTCATTCTCAACTAAAACTTGCTTTTGAAGAATTACATAGAGATGCAATTAAAGCTTTCAAACTTTTGGCCTCAAATAAGAAAATATTTTCATATCTTGAATCAAAAGTTGAGAAAACCGAAAGGGATATGGAAGCTTTAAAACAATCTATGCTAGACATTCAAAAGGACAAAGTTGAAATAGATCCTACATCATGGTTTGGTTGTGAGACATGTCACATTTGGCAAAAAGAAGTGAGAGATCTAAAAGCCAAGTTAGACAAGGCTCTACAACCAAAAGTGACTTTTGCAGTTGATCCAAACAAGTTCAAAAGATCGTATACTCCTTTATATAGTAAATACACTTTTGTACCAAAAGTATCAACTAGCAAAACTCCATATTCTCATCATATTACCTGTCATTATTGTTGCAAAAAGGGACATACCATTGAAAAATGCAAATTTAGGAGAACTTTAGTTCCTAAAGGAGTATTTCAATGGTTGCCTAAGTGCAACAAATTGTGTACTCACCATCCAGGACCCAATGAAGATTGGGGACCTTCCACTCTAATTTAATCTCGCAGGAAAAGTGTCTTGACATCGCCGAACGGTGGTAGTTCCTTGATAGCTGGTGCTCAAGACACATATAGGAAGACATACCAATTTTGGTATGTCATCTATGAAGACAGTTTGAAGAATCGTACTTGGCAAAGGAAATGTAGGTGTCCTAGCCATCGCAAATGTATGAGATACATTACAAATACAGATATTCCGAAAAACACATAGGACGCAGTACTTGATGTGCAAATTGGCAAGTTGCATTGCAAAGAGATTTTAAACCTATTCTTAGCAGAATATTGTTTGGGACTATGTCCCGCATCCGGGAGAACATCGAGTAATCGATACTAGATAAGTTTTTCGCAAAAATCAACCTGTGAAACATTCCATCAAAACAATTCATTATCAAATCTAGGAGTATGGCACACTGACAAGAAGACTCCACACAATGATGACAAAACACCTACATATTGAGAAAGCGGTAACATGTTTATTGTTCACTTCCAAAAATTTTATTGATGCTATAATATGCTATCAATTAACATGCTTATAGTGACTTCATGTGCTCTTATCTACTCTTCTCAAATACTTATGTATATGTGTTCATCATTTCATTCATAACATACAATGGTTGTGCATTCAAGCAAATGACAAAACAAAAATACATCATATAGAAACATTTCTAAGGCATTTTCATCATTGAAAGAAACTTAGGTCGACCTACCCTGTATTTGAGTCGACCTACATAAGAAGCTTCTTTAGAAAAACTAAAAAGGTCCAGTTGCGTCGACCTACTCACAATTTAGGTCGACCTAATTTGGTCATTTGTTTTGTTACTTCTGTTAGGTCGACCCAGCTTCACTTTAGGTCGACCTACTGCGTTAATTTTTCCATATTTGGGTCTGTTAGGTCGACCCGACCCAATATCATTCATTCAAAACATTCCATTCTTGCATTCCCTCTCATTCTCATCTCTTTTGGTACGGCTAACCCTAATTCCTCAAACTCAAAATTGTCAAAAATCATCCCTCTCTCACTCAAAGCATCTCCAACCATGCCTCCAAAATCAAGAAAAGGAAAGGAAATTGCTTCCAGTTCATCATCTCAACCGGTAAGTGCTCTTGTTCATCCTGATTGTAGAGAAAACTTTGAGAAGTGGCAGATGAAAAGGAAAATTGTTAAGCAATATACTTATGATCCAAATCTTGTCGAAAACATGCATATCCCTGATGTCGCTGCGTTAATTGAACATCAAAATATTCATCCCTTATTGCAATGTGATACCCCGTACTGTGAAAATACCGTTAGGGCTTTCTATGCAGGATTTACAAAAGGAGACGGTTGTAATTTCCGTTTCAAAATGGGATCTAGGTCGCATGTTGTTGACAAACGGGTCTGGATTAGTATCTTTGGTCTGACAATCGTTGGTGATGAACTCCGTATGGTAGACGGGGATGTACCGGGAAACTATGACCATGAGGCCTACATGAAGTCAATCCTCAAAGATCCTTCCGTATTTTACAGATCAAATGAAACAATAACAGCTGGTCATTTGAAGCGAGATCCTAGACTCTTGAACTGGGTAATCTCAAGAATCATTCGACCAAGGGCAGGAGGATATTCGAGAATTGAAAGAAATGAAGTGGTGCTCATGTATCTGCTGCAAAATAGAACGCGTTTACACTGGCCTCACTTCCTAGCTGCTAAGTTTCATGAGGTCAAACAGAAAACTACAGCCCTGTGTTATGGTTCAATCATTCAAACAATTGTCAATCACTTTGGTATGCGACTTGACCACTTACACTACACTCGCGTACATCAATCCCAGGAATTCTCACAAACCACCTTGACTCTTATGGGATATCATTGGAATCCTGTTAGGAAAACCTATTATCTCATTCAAAAAGGAACAGGGAAGGTTATCTACAACTATGATGATCCTACGGAGTTTGGAAACAATGTAGGAAATGAGGAAGAGGGAAACGATCAAGAAATAGCAAATGATGAGGATCAAACCATGGAAGACATAGCTCATGACACGGATCCAAATTGGCAATATGTTCCGTCTCAACAGGAAGAAGTTCCTTGGGGATACACTGCTCCACCTCCTCCTGATCAATCCAACATAATATCTATGCTTGAAGCTATGCAACTTCAACAACAGCAGAACTTTGAAACTCAACAGCTTCATTTTCAAACAATGCAGCAGCTTCAACAAGATAGATATGAGGAACAACAACGTCAATACCAATCTTTGTACGGCTTGGTTCAGGAACAAAGGAACGATTTTGAAACGTTTGCATCCAACTCCATATTGAGGCAGAATCAGTTTGAGGAAACGGCATTGCATCGTCATGCTAACATAAGCCAAAGCTTCAACACTCTTAACATGTCTGTGCTGGATTTGTTGGAACATGTTGAAGAAGATCGACCTCATACATTTCAAAGAGGAAGAGGAAGAAGGGGCAGGCGTTAGGACATATTGTTTATCATATCATCATTTCATTGCATTTCATGCCATTAAGTTTTGTTTTGTTGTTAAAAACATTATATGATGTAGTACTCTCTGTTTTCTTTTACAAATTTCTTGAACTACTATGTATGTTGTTGGCTTTCTTTAAAACATGATTAGCTTTTATGATTCCACCATTTACATGTTATCTATCTCTATGACTACCGGTATTCTTTATTTCTCTTGTTTCTCTCCTACTCTGTTCTCTTTGTTTCTCTTTTTGATGTTGTCAAAGGGGGAGATAGATACAATAGATGCTGAGTGTACGGGGGAGCTTTGTTGAGAGATTGCCCTGTTGAGAGATAGATGCTGGATGTACGGGGGAGCTCTGTTGAGTCTTTATCATATACTATCAAAGCTGAGACGAATGGTTTGCCATCATCAAAAAGGGGGAGTATGTGAATATAAGATTACACTCAAAGATGTTTTTGATTCATGGCAAACTCAAATAAGCATTCAAACAACAAGACGGAAGCAGAAAACCTAAAGAAAAGCAAGCATTGATCTCTCATAGGTCAACCCATTATGTTTATATGTTTATAGGTTGCCTCAACACAAGCAAAACAAGAAGAATGCAGAAAAACAGCAGTTAGGTCGACCTACCATTAACCCAGGTCGACCTAAAATGGAGAAAAATTCATATATCCATGCTAGGTCGACTCACACATCATTTAGGTCGACCTAAATTGATGAATTCTACATACCAGCCTGTTAGGTCGACCTACACATCAACTAGGTCGACCTAATCTGTGAAAATGTCCCCAGAATGCATCAGAAGAGGATTCTGGTCGACCTACTCCTTCAATAGGTCGACCTAACTGGGAGCAAAATTCTGCAAGCTCTGTTAGGTCGACCTAAGCACTACAAGTGGTCGACCTAACTGATCAAGAAAGTTCAAAAATCAGTTTTTCTTGGTTCTAATTGTTATGCAAACATATATATTGTGCAAGGGTAATTATTCAAGCAACACCAACGACTGAAAGATACACAAACGCTTCTCATCTTCGTTCTTCATCATCTCCAACACAATTACACATAATCATTCTTGCGTTGCGGGTTAGTGATGAGTTCGATAACGTCCATGGAACGGAATTGAAGATTCCTAGTGGGTGAAGGTTTGTGGGGTTTGTTGGTGAATAAAATCTGCGGGTTTTGTCCTCCACGACGGGTGGTTCTTGGGGGTTTTTATCAAGAGGCGTTCATTGAGGATTCGGCTGAGTGTAACGATTGAGGAATGGGGAGTTCAAGGAATCAAGACACTGCAGAAGGGAATCAAAGTGAAGCTCTTGGATAACCTTGATCTGGCTCAAGATTAAGGGGGAAGAAGATTCAAAGGATCGACATAATTGGTTTATCGTTTATCGCTTTGTTATCTTCTTTGTATATACTACTTTCAACATTAATGAAAGATTACCCAATTTCAATTTGGAATTGGGGGCAGACGTAGTCGTAGCGAGGACGATCGACGAACTGCCTAAACAAATATCGTGTTCTTGTCGCTTTTACTTTCTCTTTTACTTTCTGTTCATAATTGGTTATAAGTGCAAAATTGATCAACGATTCAAGTGTTAAAATTGTGAATTAAAGTTCTGCACAAACATCACAATTCACCACAACTTGAATCACTATCAATTTGAACGTATCACCAAGTGTTTGTGTTTTTGCTTAATCCAATCTTACTGCATTGCAAATCAAAGTTGTCAATCTAGAAGTTAATTGGTTTTCAGTTGTTAAACGTATTGGTTAGCCATCATATTACTTCACCATCAATTCCACTTACTTTTTGGTTTGAAACACATACGACCTTTGCAATAGCGGTCCGGAATAGACGCAAGTCGATTCAGAACCGCTTTCGCTCGAGTCAGTAGAAAAATCCGTAAAAACTTAGTGAGATCTATTCACCCCCCCTCTAGATCTTTAGGCCAGCGTCTAACAGAAGCATCAATAAAGGATTTCAATGCAACACAAACTTATCATCAACCGAATTTCCTCTACGATCACCATGCCCAACATTTCGAGGAGTCGCAAGATTATCATAAATCCAACCTTGAAATCTTAATGGAGGAATTCATTGAAGCACAAACTTTCTCTAGGCTAGAATCTATGATGACGAAGCACTTTGAGGAAACACAAAATGCAACGCTAGCTCCCTTTGAAGAACCTCAAGAATCCCATAATTTTAACTTCGAAATATCAATGGAGGATTCCGACGAGACGCTAACTCACTCTAGATTAGAAGCCATGATGGAGCACTTTGTAGAAACCCAAACCGTCCAAAACCAAGAGTTTATCAAACAAAGTATTCAAAACAATGAAACCCTTAGGCAACTGACAACTATGGTTGAATCCCTCGCGACTCACAACATGGCGTTAGATACTCAAATCGCCCAACTTGAACAAAAGCCACTAGGAGACTTACTTGAGGAGTATATTGGCACAACCATTAGTGAAGAACAAATTGAAATACCCGAGGAGAGTAATAATGAGATTGAGGAGAGTGATTATGAGATTGAAGAGAGTGATAATGTGGTTGAAGAGATTTCTAGTGAGAAAAGAGTGGAGATTGAGAAAAATCCACCAACACTATCTGAAAGGGAGGTTGTAGAAGAGGTAGAGAGGGAAACACCTATTGTTATTCCTCTTCCCTATACCCCACCGATTTCTTTCCCGCAAAGTTTTGTGGAAGCTAAGGTAGACTCCAAATCCATTATGTATGTGAAGGTATTGGAAGATATCAACACTAATGCATCCTTATTCGAAGTCTTGCATAAAAAGAGAAATTTAGACGACCATGAAACTAAGGATATCATTAGTGATAAGAGGGTAAGGTTAATCTTTGAGGTGGTGGATAATATCACTAAGCCCGAACTCGAAAAACTGATACTTAGGATAGATCCAGAACCGCCACCACGATTTCAAAAGAATGAACCACCCCACAGAAGAAAGAAAAGAAAAGGTGAGGGATATGTGAGATGGCTTGATAAGTGGCCATGGAAAACGAGGTTTGTTAAAAGTTCAACCGAGGAGTCATTCTCAAGAGAACCACCTTGAGTGCTTGCACTCTTCAGCCGTCGAGCTATTGACGTTAAACAAAGCGCTGCGTGGGAGGCAACCCACGAGTTTTCAATTTAATGTTTTCCTTTTATTGTTTGAACTTGCAGATAATAAAGATATGGATCGCCTGTCACGTCTCGATCATATCTAGGCGAAAAACCTATAGATGATCATCTCAAAGATGAGAGGGTCTCCACGCACATTCCTACGAGTGTTGCTGCTGGTGGTGACACAAATTGATGAGTATGATAGGAGAAGGTATTTCCTTCGGACGCGGAGTGGATTTGGTCGTGATAGCCCGCCGGTAGCATCCATACAGGTTCTGTTTTTCCTTTTTCACCTTTTATCAAAACATTGAGGACAATGTTTGGTTTAAGTGTGGGGGAGAAGCTTTACCGCTTTCATTTGTTGCTTTATTGTTTTCTAGTTATGTTGTCAAGTCTTTATATATGATTTTCTGTTGTTATCAAATTTCCCCAAAAATTTGAAAATTTTAACCTCCAACAAAAATTTGAATTTTGACGCATTGCATACACACTCTGAAAGTATAGATGTTGTCACACTTTAGGCATTGTTAGAAAGACTTGGAGATGTTTCAACAACATCGATACCGTCCTGACACCCTAAATCCCCTCTTTATGTGATATCAATTTGGATGCCCATTATGTCGAGACCTTAGGCTCAAGTTTTCAAAGTAGCTCTTAAGTAGTTTATATTAGCAGTCGGAACCATCTTAAGCACAAACTACGTAGGGAGTCGATGAATATAAGTGAATGATCCTGTTTTTAAATGATTTAATTGAAGAATAGCCTTCTAAGTTAGATGACCCTCACCCGGTCATTTAGCCCAACGGTTGTTAAGCCAATAAGGATTTAATAATTAGAACCCACTGTTGGTTGGCCTAGAGGTCACTGGTACTGGGCTTGGTAGGGTGGACTACGGTCCGATCCCCCGCAACCACAGTTGGGAAAGATGGGGCTTCGCCATTTAAAAAACCAGAACCCCGTGCTAAAGAAAAGAAAAGGATCATAGTCGCTAACCGATTTCCCTGCTATGTGCGTGTACAGATAACGGGCTTAATGTGATTGCGCTTGAATGAAAAGAGTTAAATGAAAAACGAGAGATATAGGTTGAGTTATAATGGCATAATTCGAATTGGTTTGCATAAGGAGGGAGTTTTTGAACATTGTGTCGTTACGGTATCCTTGGTGTTGGCATTTAGTACCTATCGATCTAACCTTAGCCTAGTAACCACGTATGACTAGGAGTTGTGTCATGCCCTTGTTTCGAATCTTGCTTAATCATTTTCTTTTACCGTGTGGTTGATTGCTTGAGGACAAGCAATGGTTTAAGTGTGGGGGTATTTGATAAAACGAAAATGTATCACATATTTGGCTTGATTTACATATATTATTTCCCTATTTTATCTTAATTATGTTGCTTTATGTTGGTATTATGCTGGTATTTTCATTGTTTTAGGTTTTATGTTCATTTTGAGGACTATTTGTGAAAAGGAAAGAAATGGAGCTAAAATCACTACTATTTGTGCCTAAAAGATGGAAAAGGGGTGCTGTAGCAATAAAGGGGTGCAAAGAAGGCCCAATTGAGCAAACTACAAGTCCAGCCCACGAAGAAGCCAATTGCGCGTGGCCCAAGTCATTCCAGCACGTGGAGACGCACGTCTCCAACGTCTCTATGCCACCTCACCAAAAGGAGACGCACGTCTCCAGCTGCCTTCTAGATCTTCTCCACTTGAGACGCACGTCTCAAGTCGTTCAAAGGCTCTCCCCAAAAAGTGGAGACGCCCGTCTCCAGTCCACTGCCACGTCCCCAAGCTCCAAGCCCACTAAGAGACGCCCGTCTCCAAAAGTACGTGGACCCCGCCACTTTCTCCATTAATTTAGTGGGCAATTCCAAGTCTTCCTATATTTTCTCAACTTCCCACGCATGATCTCCACTACTTCTCACATGATGCTGAAAGGAACTTCCATTTCCATTCCCTATAAATAGAGGCTGAGCATTCATTTGAGAGTATCCAAGTTTTAGGCGCGGAAGCGCTGTTCATAGTTTTAGGCATATATTATCACTTTGTAAAAGTGGTAGTTTCTCACATTGAGGAACTACCACACTATTAGTTTTAGGCCTACAATTTATGTACTCTTGGATCACAATCTTGCCGACATTATTTCAAAGCTTCATTCAAGTTTCAAGATTTGTTTTGTTCGTAATTTTATTCAAGTTTGTTTCGTCTGCTTTACTTCCAGGTTTATTTATTTGCAATTATTTTAGTTTTATGTTCTTATAATATTGTTTTATCATTATCATTATAATATGGTTAGTAATTATAATTCCATGTTTAATAATTATAATTTCATGTTTGTTTCTTTAAGTATGTCTGGCTAATTTATTTAGATGTCGGTATGTAGAGTAATTTAACCGTAGGGATCCGAAATAAATTGGCTTAATTATGTTTTATTAAATATCACTTGTTTTTTGGTTTGTATGTCTAATTAAATTAGTAAGTCTTAAAACCAATAGAGCGAAAGTTTGAGGGTTTAAGACGGTCAAAGGTTAAAATCAATAGAGCGAAAGTTTGAGATCTTTAACCGGATAGTAGACATAGGACATTAGTTTTAAGGATGGCGAAAGCGTATTAAAACTAATTAGAACTTATTTATTTTCAAAAAGTGTTTTTACACCCGCGCGGGATGGAGAAAGCGTACGTTAGGGATATTAGCATGTTCCGAGTCAACAGAGCGAGAGTTTGAGATTAGGAGATTTAAGCAGATAACGACTTCATAAAACAAGCATTTTATTAATTACGTTGTCTCCAAAAAGCGTTTCTAAATCTGGTGGGATGGCGAGAGCGTACATTATGAGTTAGGATCGTAGTCTGAATCAATAGAGCGAGAGTTTGAGAGGAGGACTTTTAAATAACATAGTTAGTAAAGATCTTTGATTTAATTAGAATCTGGCCAATGGAACTTCGGATCACCTAAGTTAGACGAAATACATACTGATATCTGTTTGTTATTATATTTTTACCTAGATTTAAGATTTTAGTTTCCCCATTTATAAAAAACCCAAATATCATTAGCCTTAGCTTTACATAGTAACTTTAGATAACGGTAGGTCGATTTATAGTCCCTGTGGATTCGATATCTTTTAAAACTACACGACACGACTGTGCACTTGCAGTTATCCCGACTAATAGACACGCAAAGTCGCGATCAAACTTATGTTCATCAGACCAAGTATGTGAAAGAACTTCTGAAGAAGTTTAATCTTTCAGAAAGAAAAGAAGCAAAGACTCCTATGCATCCAACGTGTGTATTAGGTAAGGATGAGGTATGTAAGAAAGTAGATAAGAAGCTCTACAAAGGTATGATTTGATCTCTTCTATACATTACTGCTTCTAGACCTGATATTTTATTCAGTGTATGTCTGTGTGAAAGATTCCAATCAGATCCTAGAGAATCTCACTTAACTGATGTTAAGAGAATTCTGGGGTATTTGAAAGGTACTACTAATGTTGGTTTAGTCTACATAAGATCTAAAGAATACAACTTAGTAGGATAATGTGATGCTGATTACGCTGGAGATAGTGTTGAAAGGAAAAGTACTTCCGGAAGCTGACAATTTCTAGGAAGTCATCTGATCTCTTGGTACAGCAAGAAGCAAGCTACAATTGCCCTCTCTACAACAGAAGCAGAATATGTTACTACTGGTGGTTATAGTACACAGATGCTCTGGATGAAGAGTCAACTAGAAGATTATCAGATATATGATAGTAACATTCCTATATTCTGTGATAATACTTCTGCTATTTGTTTATCTAAGAATCCAATTCTTTATTCTAAAGCTAAACATATTAAGATTAAACATCACTTTATTAAGGACTATGTTCAAAAGGGTGTTCTATCTTTAAACTTTGTGGATACAGACCATCAATGGGCTGATATCTTTACAAAACCCCTTGCTAAAGATAGGTTTAAGTTCATTCTGAAGAACATCAGTATGGATTTATGCCAAGAATGAGGTTATGAGAAGATCTGAATATGGATTAGATTTGAAATGCGTATTTATTTCATTATCAAACATTATGTATTTGCATGATCATTTAGATACTATGATTCTATTATTCCTAATGTTTCATATATCTAAGATGATACAAAACTTATGTTAAAGCAAAACAGCTGTCACCAACTATTCCAGATGATGAACACGTGTTCATTCTGAAGGGACAAGCATGTGTGCTGTTGATGAGACACCGCCCTAGGTTGTTGAAACACTTCTTAGTTTTAAGGACAACATGTTATCATCCTAACTCCTCTAACAAGTGTACCTTGCAGGTCCTCTTATTGTTTAAACTCATATATTTTGTTTTAGCTTTAACATGTTCTTATCAAAACATTGGCAAAAGCATTTAGTTCAAATAACAACATATTCCATCCAATCACAATAAACTAACGTGCATCTATTCAAAAGATAATAATCATCTACTCAAAGGACTATCTTTTGAATCCTCAAAGTACACATCCAGCTAAGACAGATTGTTCATCTACTCAAAGGACTGTCTTTTGGTCTCCTCAAAGTACACAACCAGCTAAGAAAGATATTTTATTGTCTTGCAAGTACAAACGATCATATTCTTTCAAGATTTTATATAACTAGCACCTCTTGCAAAGAACAAGATAACTTTTCAACATCAAAGCTTTATCTCATTTTGAATCAAAGTCAAAAAGCTTATCTTATTCATAAGAAGAGGAAGAAATCTTATCACTGCCAAATAGTGAATCATCTTCAAATCATCTATTAAATACTTTTGTATGTCCTCAAGAGATATAAAATCTTGATTGTAACAAGAGAGAAAGAAAGTTCTAAAGTGATACTTTAGTGTGTGTAAAAGCCTTTTGAGGTTGTGTAAAGCATAACATTTTTATCCCTCGTTTAAAGGATAAAAGTGTAAGATATAAGAAAATCTCACTGTGTGTGAGGACTGGACTAACCCTTTTGGTGAACCAGTATAAACCTTTGAGTGTTCTTTATTACCAGTCCTATATTTATTTATATCTTTCACACACCTAAACTAAAATTTTTAAGAGGTCACTATTTAAACCCCCCTTTCTAGTGACATTTATTACCAACAGTTGGTATCAGAGCTCGGGCTCTGAAAAATTGCACTTAACCGTGTTAGAGTTAAACGATCACAACAACCTAAAGAATGGCTGAACAAACAAAATTCATTGCTGAAGGAGGATCATCCCACAGACCTCCACTCTCCAATGGAAATGACTACTACCATTGGAAAGGTAAAATGAGACTCTTTCTCTTATCTCAAGATATAAATATGTGGTCCATCATTGAAACAGGAAACTTCACTCCAATGACTGCTCCAACTGACGCTGCTCCTGCTGCCCCAAAACCTTAAGCATCATGGACCCCTGAAGAGAAAAACCAGGTACTCTTAAACTCAAAAGCTCATTTTATTTTATCATGTGCTCTTAGCAGAGAAGAATATGATAGAATTGAAGAATGTAACACTGCCAAAGAGATCCGGGACAAACTCAAAATTCACCATGAAGGAACAAGTCATGTTAAAGAAGAAAGAATAGATATGGGAGTAAGAAAATTTGAAACATTTGAAATGAAAAAAGATGAAACCATAGACAAAATGTTCTCCACGTTTACAATTATTGTTAATGAATTAAGATCTCTTGGAAAAACTTACTCTCCTTATGAGAGAATAAGAAAATTACTTAGATGTCTTCCTAAAGTATGGAGACCAATGGTCACTGCTATAACTCAAGCTAAAGATCTGACAAATCTACCAGTTGATGAACTTGTTGGGTCTCTTCGTGCTCATGAATGTATCATTCTAGAAGATAAGCCACAAAAGAAAGGAAAATCAATTGCTCTCAAGGCTTCTCAAAACTCAAAAGTAACTCAAATAAAAATTGATTTAAATGAATCACCCTCTGAAGATGAGGATGATTTAGCACTCATATCTAAACGCATTCAGCAAATGGTATTTCGAAGAGGACAAAACAAGCGACCATTTCGAAGAGATCCTCAAAAGGCTGAGATAGATAAAAGCAAAATCACATGTTATGATTGTAACAAAGTTGGACACTTCAAAACTGAATATCCTCAACATAAAAGGTTCGTCAAAGGTACACCATTCAAAAAGAAATCAATGATGGCTTCATGGGATGACTCTGAGAAATCAAACTCAGACACTGACGAAGAAGAAGCAAATATATGCCTTATGACTACCTCTGAATCTGAAGTAAGTCTTCTTATCTCCTGTAACACTTGTCATGAAATGAATTTTATGTTTGACAATCTGCTAGAGGATTCAAACCTCTTAACTCAAAAATGTCTTTTTCAAAAAGAACAAATTTCAAACTTAATCAAAGAAAAGGAAGATTTAAAAAGAACCATTGATAAACAATCTATCGCAATAACTAATCTACACAATGCTCACTCTTCTCTCTCCTCTAAACAAAAATTACTAATTGAAAAATCAAATCTTCCAAAAATGGAAACTTTAGAAAACAAGATAGAAAATCTAACTCAGGATATCACAAAATTTGTTAGGTCTACTGAAACATTTCAAAACATAATGGGATCATAATCAGGTATTTTTGATAAAGCAGGAATAGGTTTCAAATCCTCAAAAAACAAAAAAAAATGAAACGTTTTTTACACCTCATATAAAAAATTCAGACTCAGGTAACACCACTTTAATACAAATAAAAAAATGCAGCTACTGTAAGAAAACAAATCACGAGGAGTCAAAATGTTTTTTTAAAAGACCATTTAAACAAAACCATGTTAAAAAACAAAGCAACATATTTCCTACATGGAAAGAGAAATCTCTCTCCAAACCCATAAAGTTTGTACCAGCTTCCAAACCCATACAGGCTGTACTTTCTAAAGATAATTCTAACCCTAAAGGACCCACTCAAATCTGGGTACCTAAGAAAATGCTAACATCTTCTACAGGAATGTCTTCTCTCAATAAAGAAAAAAGTTTGGTACCTGGACAGCGGTTGCTCACGTCAAATGACTGGAGATAAGGACTGCTTCATATCTCTAGAAAATAAGGATGGAGGATCAGTCACATTTGGCAACAATGAAAAGGCCAAAATAAAAGGTATAGGAACCATGATCGCGACTTTACGTGTCTATAAATCTGATGACTGCAAGTGCACAGTCGTGTCGTGTAGTTTTAAAAGATATCGAATCCACAGGGACTATGAATCGATCTACCGTTATCTAAGGTTACTATGTAAAGCTAGGGCTACTAATATTTTGATTGTTCCTAAGGGAGAGTGATTGTGAGAAATAAAGAAATATAATAGAAGATAGATATCAGTATGTATTTCGTTTAACTTAAGGTGATCCGAAGGTCCATTGGCTTTTGCATAATTTAATTAAAAATCTTTACTAATTCAATTGGTTAAAAATCCTCGTCTCAAACTTTCGCTCTGTTGATTTATATTACTATCCTAATCCTAATGTACGCTTTCGCCATCCCATTAGATTTTAGAAAAGCTTTTTGGAAACAACGTAATTAATAAAATGCCTATTTTATGAAGTTTTTATCTATTTAAATCTCCTAATCTCAAACTTTCGCTCTGTTGAATCGGAACAAGTTAATATCCCTAACGTACGCTTTCGCCATCCCGCTCGGGTGTAAAAACAATTTTTGAACATAAATAAGTTCTAATTAATTTTAATACGCTTTCGCCATCCTTAAAACTAATGTCCTATGTCTACTATCCAGTTAAAGATCTCAAACTTTCGCTCTATTGATTTTAACCTTTGACCGTCTTAAGACCTCAAACTTTCGCTCTATTGTTCTTAAGACTTACTAATTAAATTAGACATATAAACCAAAAACAGGTGATAATTAACAAAACATAATTAAGCCAATTTATTTCGGATCCCACAGTTAACTTACTCTACATACTGATACCTTAGTAATTTAGCCAGACATATTAATATGGTTAAACATGCATAAATAAGTTCGGTTCATAATATTAGGCATATTAATTGGCATATAATATATCATGCAAATAAGTATATAAATAAAAGGCAGTAAATATTAAACCTGAATTAAATAAATTGAAACTGAATCTTCGAGTACCGAACTTCCACCACAGGTTGGCTGGATCGTTCTTCGGAAATTAAACGGGCAGAAAATAAAACAAGGAAAATAAAAGGCGATAAATCTAACGTAAGGCTAGATTTATAAAAGGTTCACAACAATTTCCGGTGTAGAAATTATTGTGAGAAAATAACTGTTTGAATTAAAGGAAGGCAGAAAAATATAAGGCACGGTACAATTTCGGCAGCACTTCGTTAGCAGGAAATCGGACAGGTTGAAGTGAAGTATCTGCTTCTATTTATAGGCGAGGCTTTGCAGTTGCTTTGCGTGAAAAGAGGAGCTTCCAACAGACTTGGACTCGGAGACGTGCGTCTCCGCTTTTTTGGGAAGCTTCGTTGAAGACTTGAGACGTGCGTCT